>NC_138048.1:70867959-71077396 GCF_964194185.1 Rhinolophus hipposideros | reverse complement strand
ATTCCACATTTAACCATGCCCTCTGACCTCCCTAAAAAATTTCAGCGGCAATGGCCTTAGAGAAGTGCCTAGGATTCTTCCTGGAGTCTTTCTTTAGCAGCCTTTCCTCAGCCAGAGGCTTCTGGTCTTAAGCTCAAAGGACAGCAGAGGATTCTCAGGGTTAGTGGATAACTTCATTTTTGGGGGAGCCCTTTTTACATAGTGCAGAAACTTACATAGTGCATCACTCTTCCCTTCTTTGTGTAGATGACCCTTTATAAGGACAGAAATATTTATAGATGCATCTATCAGTGCTCTTCCTCACCATTTCACTTTTCTTTGGAGCTCACTTTTTGTGCTTAGATTTCCTTTTAAATATGTAGGGACACCATTGTCTAGTATTGTCCATTAATAATTCATTGTAGATATAGTCATTTTAATCTGCAAGTAACAGTGGAAACAATACTTTACTCTTTAAATCTCCATCACAAACATCTCACATTTGACTCCTGCCCATGTCCCCTGTGCCATTGTGGATCAATCACTACTCATTTATGGCATCTCTATTTAACTGTTTACTGGTTTGTCTCCCTCACCATACTGCTAGAGGGAAAGAACCATGTCTTAACTCATTTTTTATATCTCCAGTGGCCACCAGGCATAGATTTTTGTAATTATTAAATATGCAGTTACCCATACTTCCAGGCCAATGGGACTTCTAGTTACACATTTGGACCCTTTATAGGTTCAGTGAGTCTTGGGATGAAAATTTTCCCTACTGCCTAAGTTGTGTTTTACTGGTAATTCTCAAATTCATTTTAGTCCATGGGCTAGTGTTTCCTTATATCAAGATATTGACCAACTTACCTACTTGCAGAGAGAAAAATAATTATTCATAAAGCTCACTAGACTGGGAAGGAAAGTGAAGTTTGAAGATAAAGTAAATGGTATTATTTTGTTTTTAATAAATATCATGTATAAACTATGAACCCATGCTAAAAAGTAAAGATGGTTACATTTAATCAGGAAAACTACATAACAAAAGGGGACAATTCATATACTCTTTAACTGCCTATTTCTAGAGAATCTATATTTTATCCACCACCACTGTACTAAAACTTGATGGCTTTTATAGGTGTACATCTAAATTATCAAACCAACTGCATTTTCATATAGTATAGTTCACTTCAAGGTTTGTTAATAGAAAAAGCGTCAGGTATGCTTTTGCAGTGATTTCTATATGTCATGTGCACACAGGCATTTTAATTTGCAGGCACATCTTATTTGCTTTACGTGAACTGAGAACCACATTATCCTCACATTATTCAATATTTTGACCCCATGATCACGATTCATTACAGTAGGTCAGAGCTGCTCAATGCAATCACACCTTTTCATTCCTCAGCTTCCTCTTACCAATCTATATTTTCTTTAATACCATACCTCAAGTGCTGTTCTGAACTGTCCTGCCGCCACGGCGTATTTCTTTTGTCTGTAGCAAGAGCTGGCATCTTTTAAGGCTACCTGAAGCCATTTGTCAATCTGAGGCAGAAAGCTGACATTAGGTACACGCAAAGGGTCTACTGTTTCGGCCGCTCCGCATGTTGGCCGAGTCCCAGTGGATGTGAAGGACTCCATGAACTCATAGCTCACGTCCTCTTCATTGACGTAGACCAACTTCACCTCCACATCCATGATGTTCTTTAAGGGGATGTGAGGCAGAGGCAGGGTGATCAACGGGCTGTCAAGTTCCATGATCTTTGCCTCTTTCTTTCCAGCTGGCTTTTCTTCAGCTTCTGCCTTCCTTTTAAAGGCCAATTTCTCTAAGTCATTGCTTTGTTTTTCTTTGATGCTCTTTGCCATTTTTATTCTTTCGACTGTGCTTTCTACTTGTTTGTCTCCGCAGCTTTTCTTAATCTCTTGTGGCATTTCCAGAATGCTGGGTGGATTTGCCAAGGTGGACATTTTCTTGCTTGTGTTTATCTTTGGGACAAGCTGATCAGGATAGACCCTATTTACTGTATTCTCCAAGTATGTACTGCTTCCTGAATCCATTGAGTCCCCCCTGAAACTCCTGTAGGGGTGAGAAGAAGGAAAATAATTAAAACTATTTTGAAATTGCAATGGTTTAAGACTGTGGCCAAATTCATTTAAAACACTGTTTTATTCATCATAGGTATTTATCTCCATAAAGTAAAACTGTATGTACTTTATCTGCTGACTGTTTTACTAAGGAAGTGTATGTTTCAATCTCAAAACTCACCAAGAATCTGTTGAAAACACATTTAGACAATGTCTTAAAAATAATCATCTATAGCTGAGCAACATTGAATGAGCATTTTTATGGGATGCCCAAACTCATTGAATAGGAAAACCTTATACATAGCCACTGAGGACAAAAAAGACAAAAAAAAATCCATCCCGATATTAATTTCCTGAGAAAGGCAGGTGGTCTAGAACTCATTATAAAATATGCTGCTAACCTGCATAATAGACTTGGGAGTCTAAAGAAACCACAGCTGCTTCCTCTGAAAAGCTTCCAGAAATGTTGTGTTTTCTCCATTTGTTTCTTCTATTGGTAATGAAAATCTCAAGTTTAAACGGCTTTAAAGATAATTATTACTCACAACGGACTTGAAAGCAGAAGAATATGACCTTCAACCTCTCATTAATGTGGATTCACATGTTCCTCTTCATATTTTTGTAGCAGTGGTATCAATACTGTGTATTATATGAAGACAGAGCATTTTCTTGAATGACTAATGATCAAAAAATATAACTGTCTTTAGATCCAAAGGTTTCTGCATACTATCTCTGCTTCTAGATAAGTTTCAAAATATGAAATGTCCTAAGACCTAATTATTATGTAGTAGGGTTGGTTCCTATTTTTGAAGACTTTCACCTATCGTATTCTGCTCTGGAAGCAACTCCATAGGGCAAACAAGAATAAGAACCACATTTTTCAAAGAGACTAAGGGATAGAGAGGTTAAGATGCTTATCCAAGTCATGCTGTTTTGATCACTAGCAGAACCGGGATTGTTATGTCCTCCCTGGGACTTCCACTCACTACCTCTTAGTCTGGGGTGCTGCCTCACTCTATAGAATGCTGTTCTTCAGAATATCTAATAGCAGACTTACATCAGAAAGCAAAGAGAAGAGAAAATGCAAGAAAGAAGGGTTGAGTCTAATAACCACGAGAAAAGAGCTTTTCTTCTTGCTTCTTTTCATCTACCCGGAGGACAGTGCCTCACACCAGATAAAGTCTTGAGTAGCTTCTCAAAACTTATGTTTTTGTTAATGTTGCTCATTATTTTCATTTGTTTATTTGAAAATCAGCAGCAGTTTGCCTATAGAAAATCTTTAAGACACCCTGAACTTTGACCCAGTAATTCTTTTTTTTCCCTTTCTTTTTATTTTCAATTACATTTGACAATTCAATATTATATTAGTTCCAGGTGTGCAGCATAGTGGTTAGACATTTATATACTTTATTAAGTGATCCTCCTGATAAGTACGCACCATACCACTAAACTGGCAACATACAGTTTTACAATATTGTTGACTATATTCTTTATGCTGACTATGCTGTATTTTACATCCCCATAACTATTTTGTAACAGCCAATTTGTACTTCTTAGTTCTTTGACCTAGTTCCCCAAACTCCCTCCCTCTGGCAACCCTCATTTTGTTCTCTGTATCTATGAGTCTGCTTCTGTTTTGTTTGTTCATTTATTTTGTTTTTTAGATTCCACATATAAGTGAGATCATATGGTATTTGTCTTTCTTGGCAAGGGAAACAAAAGAAAAATAATCAAAAGAGATTATATCAAACTAAAAAGGTTTTGTACAGCAAAGAAAAACATCCACAAAACAAAATGACACCCTACCAAGTGGGCAAAGATATTTGCCAATGATACATCTGATAAGAGGTTAATATCCAAAATTTATAAAGACTTCATATAAATTAAAACCAAAAACTCTCAAATAACCCAATTAAAAAGGGCAGAGGACCTGAATAACATTTCTCCTAAGAGAACATACAGATGACCAATAAACATGTGAAAAGGTGGTCAATGTCACTAATCATCAGAGAAAATGCAAATTAAAACCACAAAGAGATATCACCTCACACCTGTCATAATGGCTATCATCAATAAATCAACAAACAACAATTGATGGTGAGGATGTGGACAAAAGGGAACCCTGGTGCACTGTTGGTGGGATTGCAGATTGGTGCAGACACTATCGAAAACGGTATGGAGATTCCTCAAAAAATTAAAACAAATAGAACTACATTCTGACCCAGCAACTCCACATCTGGATATTTATCTGAATAAATCCAAAACACTAATTTGAAAAAATATATGCACCCCTATGTTCATTGCAGCATTATTTACAATAGCTTAGATATGGAAGCAACCTAAGACTTCATCAACAGATGACTGGATAAAGAAATTATTGTACGTATTAATATACACAATGGAATATTCCTTGGCAATTAAAAAGAACGAAATCTTACCATTTGTGACAGCATGGATGGACCTAGAGGATATTATGCTAAATGAAATACGTCATACCCAGTAATTCTTAAGGACAGTAAAGGAAGAAACAAAACTGTACATATGGCTCTAACCTTTGAGGCACTTTCTTCCTCCCTACCATTGTACATTTGTACCATCAGAAAAGGTTTAGGTCAAAGGCGGACACATAAAAAAACCTACTGTGAGGGTCTATATTCCAATAAGATCAAGTTCCAATAATTCCAATAATAGCCATCTTGGATGTTAATTTGCAAAGTTTAATACTGGAATAATATTGCCCTAGTGATTTATACAGACATATTAGAGTTGTGTGTCTGTGTGTGTGTGGGGGGCAATACCTAAAAGACTGAAAGTTTTGGCAGGCTATGTGATACTCACTAATGAAGAAGCTCACCATGGCTGGGAATCATGGGTCCCATCCATACAGTTTTACATTGAGCAAGACCCTCTTTCCTTTCTTGGAATCATTGCTGGCATCCAATATATCTCTTGGACCATTGATATGGCTAGTCAGAGTGGTGAGGGGAAAACTGTTTGATCATCACTTTATCTTATGTTTGCTCTTGTGCTACATATGATTTGAGTTGAGTAAAATAAAAGCTTCAGTGTTTGAATTAAGATCTTTAGTGAATGGATATTCAAGATATGCATCTATACCAATAAGTTTCTTTCAGTGTCAGAGATTCAGAAATGAAAGTACCCATGCGATGAATGGGTTTGTTTTAAGTGTCTTATGAAATATGCATAAAATTTATAGACTACAGTGTGCTAAGTTCCAAATAAAGCTGAATTCTGATGAATACTATAGAAATTATATATATCTATGTTCCCCTCTTGGTTTAATGCAATCTGTAAAGCAAAAGAAATGTGAAGCTTTTGAAACTTGTTTAAAGCTCAAAATATCTGATTTTAAGAATCTCTGATCCATAGTTATTCTCATAATAGACTGTAAAAATATAAACAGGAAATGCTGGTGGGTGTACTATTCCAAAATGTTCATGGTGTCTCCCAAGTATCTTTTCTATACTCTTTCTCTACTTCAAGCACCAGTGGCTAAACTGTGTCAGAAATACTGTACGTAGTAATAACATTTTTAGCATCTATGGCAGCATTACCTATCTCTTACACATTTATTCTATATTTCTTGAACACATAAAAATGTATAAACTTATCTTTATAAACTACTTCTTCTAGAAAGTAATTGTTCTCTCTCCCCTCCAAGCCTCCCTCCTATCTTCTGCCTATTTTTCCTTCAAATTCTCCCACGTCTTCCTACCCAGCTGTCTCCCACCCCACCCCTCATCTTTTTTCTTTGCAAGAAGGAAGGTTTTATTGTTTTTGTGAAACAGGCTTCTGAGTATTTCTGCATCAGTCCTTAAACCTCTCTATAGAAATCATAATTCTGGTCTTTATTGCAGTTTTGTATAAGAAATAATAATGGGGGGGGAGTGTACATGGTAAATAGAGCTCTCAGAGGGAATAAATTTGTAAGCAAATATTTCATTTCAAACATCTGGAAGATAAATTACTCCAAATTTATCCAAGAAAAAGTAATTTAGGCCTGCTCAATAACCCAGAATAAATATCCTAATGTCTAAAAGTGGCCTAAATGTGCAGGCTGAAAAAACATGGCCAAATCCAACCAGTATTTTTCAGTGTTGGTTACAAATTAAGTGACTTCAGCTTCAGATTTAGAGCCTATTTTTTATAAAAATTGTTGCACATTTACATAAGACTTATGTTTTTTAACTTACAGTTTTTTAAAAAAAAAATTATAAAACTCCATTTAAATAATATGGAATTCAGGGCCTTTCACCACCTAGACCAATATATGTTTCCAGACTTATTCAGCATTCCTTCTGTAAACTACTCTGAAGTCAATTTGAAATTCTTGTTACTTCCAAAAGATACTCGTTTCCATTCTATCTACTAACAACTCTCCATATTCCTGTTCCCACCTCATTCTACCTGCCGGAATCTAGCCAGATGTTATCCATCTCTCCCTCCTCAGGATAGCAATGGCATTTATAGCACTTATTTTGTGTATTGCAGTTATGTACAAATGACATATCCTCCAATAAACTCCCTAAAAGCTGAAATACGCTTTACTGACTTTGACATTAGTCCAGGGGTTTGCATAGAGTAGGCAGTTGAGAAACGTGGATCAATATGGATGCTGTGAATCAAAGGCTAATTTACGCATTTTAAGAGAAACAACATTGAATTTTTCTAAAATTATGGCCTGTACATTTGTAAAAGTTGTTTCTGAGGTGTTTTGCTAGATTTTTAAAAATTGTTTTAAATTTCATTCTGGATAAAGTATATTTTCTTCTTAGTTCAAATAAATCATGTACCAACTAGATTTAAACTATCAACCTCTTCATTTCTTTTTTAGCAGTCAAGTTGATTAACATGACATTAGTCAGTGTTCCTGAGGCACTGAGTTACACTTTAGTCCTTACTTCAATAAAAATACTTTTAGAAAAGAACTATTAGACAGTATTCACTGATAACACTCTGTAAAAAGACCCATTCTTCGAAGTAGAAGACAGCACTATAAAACTGATTTCCTCATAGAGACATGCCTTAAAAAAAGATCTCCAGCAAATATTGATATGAAACATTAGAACAATCTCCAAGGCTTTATAATAAATACAGGTATAAGACACAAAGAGAGGTTAATGTTCAGTCATTTCCAGGGGGTAACATTTGAATATATTCAGTGGATTTTCAACACATTAATTTTTTTCCTCAAGCATTTCATCAACCATTCTGTTCTATGTGGGAGTTTCTATTGCTTCATAGATACAATCAGTGGTCTATGTGGCTATTAGTACCACAAATTATTTATTAGAATTTCAATTGAAACAGGCAGCTCAAACATGGGAAATTCAGAAAAAGAGAATCCTTTAAAAATGTGCTCTCTGAAACATTCAACATCACAGTTGCTATGGTTTTCTTTCTTAAAAAAAAAAAAGAAAGAAAAAAAGAAAAGGATCTAATTTTAACTTGCTGTTAAATGTAACCAGAGAGACATTATAAGGAAAAACATCTCGCTTGTTAGTCCCCTAGTACACCTTGATATTTTTAAAAACACACTGCAAAACATTTCTTCAATCCAACAATTATTTATGGAACGCCTACTATGAGCAATGTATTGTGCTAGGTATTTTGAAGGAAACTAAAGACGACCAACATGGGGTCTTGGCATTCTAGAGCTAATAGTTGGGGGTAGGGGTGCAGGGTGAGGAGGGGAGATGTCTAGATAAACAACTTTACAGAGGAAGGCACTCTCTTACTAGATAGACTGTGACCTGCTGGAGAGGCAGAAATGTATCACAATCCTTCTTCGATGCCGATGTCTAGTGCTTTCAGAGCCTGGAATGTAATGAGCCCTCAGTGCACATTTGTTACTGAGTAAGTGTAAGACTGATGTGAGTACTGTGGTAGCAATAACGGATGGGCTTCTGTGGGAACACAGGACTGATGCAGTTTCAAGAGATTTGCTTTTTAGAAGAGGCCAACTGAGAGGTGTCCTATACAGGCAATTTTTCTTCTCTTTCCTCCAAGTATCCATAAGGTTATCAGAAGGGAGAGTGAGTTTGGCTCACAGTGCTCATTAAGAAATACAAACTTAAATATACCGTGTAGTATTATATGAATAATAATAACAACAAACAGGTACTCCTAATTTATCTCACTGGATTATCCCATTTGTTTCTGAGAACAACACTTCTGCACAAACACCATTAACCTCATTTTACTAATGAGAAAATAAAGAGATTAAACAACTTGAAGGTGATCACCAAGATAATGTACCAGACCCAAGACTTGGACCTGGGACATTTGATGTCAAATTCCACACCTTTTACACCATAGGGTAATAAATTCCTCTGTACTGTACTACCATAGATTGGGATTTATACTTTCCCTACCTTACTTTTTTAAAATTAATTTATTAACCAGGTATTTAACTTCACTGTTATTTTATTGGGTGGGATTCTTTTTAAAATAGTAACAAAATGAATTGGCATTTTATGGTTAGCAAGTATATGAACTAAATTTGTTGAGGAAGGCACTAGGTTTTAGGTGTTTTTTGTAAGATCTTTAGTTTTAAGTGTAAATATGGCCCTGTCTTATTCCAGCAGTAATTAAATCTAGAAAAAATTGATATGGACCTTAAACTTCCACATGAGTGGATTCCAGGGATTTTAAACTTGAAATTGCCAAACGTTTTGCTGATCACTGTGTCACTAAATGGGAATAATGGCACTAAAGCAACTGTGCTTCTTTGTAACTGATACACTGTGAACATTTGCCATGTTGCATCAGAGAGAGCATTAGAAAGGCAGCTTCATCACAGTATTAGGTAGTGCAAAGAGCATTCCATTTGGAGTTTCAAGAAAGCTTTGAATTCTAGATATACTATTTATTAACTATATTTTCTAGGAGAAATTATCCAACCTCTCCAAACTTTATTTCCTCCTCGGGAAATGGGAATGATCGAGTACATGAGAATTACGAGAGAATCAAAGGAGACAATTTATGTAATGGCACGTAAGTTAAAGGAAGAGGTGAGGTAATTACACAAACAGCCTCCTTGAACATCCCTCCGCTCTTCCAAAAGCTAAATTCTTTTCTCTGTGTCCCATCTCTCCATTCTCTCAATGATTGTGCTCCTGCAATAGTCACTTTTCCGTATCACTCATTCCTCTCTTGCTTGATCCTGTTATTGCACACACTGATCTAGCAACATTTTTAAGAAAAACAAGCAAGCAAACAAACTCCCTTGCCTCCACTTTTCCTTCCTGCTGCTATCCTATATCACTGTTCCCTCCACTGTAAATGACTGAAAATAATTTTTCATATTCTCTGTCTCCACTTTTTCATCACATATTCTCTTCCCAATCCACTCTCTTCAGGCTTTAGTCCCTACCATTCATTCCATTCAGACTGCTTGTATACAGGTCATGGATAACTTTCCTGTTGCAACCCCTCATCTGCTAAACATCTTGGCAGCAATCTGCACAAGTGACACTCTCTTTAGTATCACTTGTGACCCTAAAGTGTAACACTTCCTTCTCGCCTTCTATGGCACCATGGTCTTCCAATTTTTCTATTATTTCACTAGACACTCATTTTCAGTCTTCTGCCTTGGCTCTCCCTCTTCTGCTCCACCCAAGACCTGGAGCCACTTCTTTTCTCCAACTGCATTCTCTCCTTAGGTAATTTGTCCAGCCATACTCTTATTGCTTTAAATACCATCATATGCTCTTAACTCCCAGTGTTACAACTCTAGCCCTTATATACTCCCAGAACTTCAAAATTGTAGACCTAACTGTCTATGTGGCATATCTACTTGGAATGCCTGAATGTGCATCTTAAAATTAACAAGCCCAAAGCAGAGTTCTTAATTCCCATTCCCTCAAATTGCCCCTCTCCCAACCTTCTCCATTCCAGTACATGCCCCCATATCAATCCAGTTGGCCAATACAGAAATTTATAAGTTATCTTCGATTCCTTTCTTTCACTTAACCCTCATACTCTAATCCATCATTAGATCCCATTGACTCTTTCTTCCAAAGGTCCACCTCTTTCATATATGTGACAATACCCCCATGAGGCCACATGATCTCCTGCATAGATAATTGCAATTGCTTACTGACACACAACAGTCCAAGTCATCCTTTTAAATGAAAATCAGATCCCACCAAGTTCTTGCTTAAAATCTTTCAATGGCTGTCCATAAAACCTAGAATAGAGTGCAAATCCCTTATGCTTCTGTTTCCTCTAAAAATTCATCGTGTCTTTCCTCCCTTATCTACTATGTTCCATCCACCTGACTTTCATTGTGTTCTGCTTAACAAGTGCCTTCTGACCTTGGAGACTGCGTAAGTTGGGCTGGAAGCTTCTCTCTACTGTTTTTCATGGTTATTCAGATCATAGCTTTAATATCTGCCCCCAAAGAAAACTGATGAATTAAAGTAACCACCCCTCAGTATATATCTTTTTTTAAAATTACTATTACTTTCAGGTGTACAAAGCAATGCATTTTTAAAATCTCTCTAGCACAGCAATATTTACTTATGTATATTTCCTTCATATCTATCTTCCTCCACCAGAATTTAAGCTCTGTGGCAGAATGTATGTACTTTGTATGCCTCGTTCACTGCTATATCTTCAGAATGTGCTCAACATAGAGTAGATACACAATAAATATTTGTTGACTGGACAAATAAAATGAGTGTATCTTATTGTACACCTGATGACCAATTCAGAAGTATCTTTTTTTCTTGCTGTACATTACAAAAGCTTATTAGACAGGTTAGTTGGAACTCACCTAAATATAAGCTAGCTTTTTACAAGTAGGTTTCATAATGGAAAGTGTCTCCAGGCAATGTGGTCTCCCTTCCTTCCTTCTTTCCTTCTTTCCTTCCTTCTTTCCTTCCTTCTTTCCTTCTTTCCTTCCTTCTTTCCTTCCTTCCTTCCTTCCTTTTTATTGTATGCTACTTTAAGTCAACAGTATTCATGATGCACCTACCCTGGTATCTTTTATTTTAGTCTTTGTTAGGGAGTAAATAGTTTTCCTAATTCTTTGTTGACATAAAGTATGGCCCATTTAGAACCAAAAATATCAGAAAAATCAGACCTTTTGAGAGAAGTGATAATGGTACAACTTGGTATATTTACAAGTATGGTCCATGAGGATACAACTGTACTTCTCTAAGCTCCTTAATCTAATTTGATTGTACAAACAATAACTCATCTACTGTGGCAGGAATATGAGGGCCGGGGAAGTAACGTTTCAGTACTTCTGAGAACTCTTGGCTACATTTCTTCTTGAAACATAAATGCAATCAGCCTGCCAAATGCAAGAGCATCCTGAGAAAGTTTTAATCTTGTTTTGTTCCTTTGTAAACATTGCTCTGTCTTTCTATAAAAGTGATCCAAGTTTCTATTTACTTATGAGGCTGACGCTGTAAGATATGTAAAGAAAAAAAACTGGTCAACTTTTCAATTCTGTTGATACAGTTCTTAAGTCTTAGTCATTCTTATTTTATGTATCAGCGCTTATGAACACATCTTACAGCTCTCAGGATTCTTTCTACCTCACTCCGCTGCCTCCAACCACAATACACAATGGTTATCACAATTACCATTTTCAAATGAAGAAACGCATATTGCATGACTCATCATTTTGTTTTCAGAGTCACAAAATTAATGAACAGTAACCATGAAGATTTTATCTTTTGAACTACCCTTTAAATTATTTAATTAAATGTTCGCAAATACGTTTAAAAGTTAATTTCTACCCAGAGGTAGAAAATGTATCTGAAAAATACAGAAAAGTTGTTTAAGAATAGTATCAAGAATTCTCAATTGCCTTTTACCCATATCTACTAATTTTAAACATTTTGGCCACAGTTATAATTCTTTCTCCTGTGTGTGTGTGTGTGTGTGTGGTGTACTGTAGTATAGTGTAGACAGGTATAAACAGATACACATATATATATATGTACTCATACATTTATAACATATAATTTTTGGTGTCATTTGTTTAGCTACATACATCAAGCCTCATTACCCCTTACTACTCCAGTGCATATTTCTTAAGATCAAGGATATTTCTCTTATGCAACACAATACAGTTATCAAATCCACTGATGTTGGCATTGATACAATACTATAATCTAATCTGTAGTCTCTGTTCCAATTTTGTCAGTTGTCTTGATAATGTCCTTGTAGTATTTTTTCCTCCAGCGTGAGATTCAATCTAGGATAATGTATTGCATATAGTTGTCATGTCTTGTTAGTCCCTTTTACTCTGGAAGTTTCTCAGCCTTTCTTTGTCTTCCATACGTTGGCATTTTTGAAGAGTATAAACCAGCTATTTTATAGAATCTACCTTATTTTAGGTTTGTGTGATGTTTCCACATGATTAGACTCTGGTTAGACGTACCCAGTCAGACTACTACAGAATGATGTTGTGTCTTTCTCAAGTGATCACATTGGGAGGCGTACAATGTCCACTTGCTCTTTTTAGGTGACGTCAATTTTAATCATGTTCAAGATGCTATCTAGTTTCTCCAGAGTATAAAGGTTTCCCCATTGCTACTTGTAAGCCGTCATTGGGGAGATAGTTTGGGACCATGCAATTATTATGCTCCTCAACAAATTTCCCTCTTTCCATTTAGCATCCACTGATGATTCTTGTCTGAAGCAGTCTTAACTATGATGATTGCAAATGGTGATTTTCCCTTCCCAATAAACAGTATTATGAGAATGCTCAGACAGAGGATTGGCCACTACTAAAGTATCTGAGAAAAACATGTTAGGCTGTCTTTTTCTGCAATACTTTGCTGTTTCTTGACTTTACATTCTCATTCTTTTTTAAAAAGTAAAACCTGCGTTTTTGAGAAACAGAAGATAAGTAACAGTATACTAAAACATTTAACTAATAGGCACTGCTTTATTTTAAAAGAAACACTTTTAAAAATGAAAGATGACTTTTTAGCAATGGAAGGGAACAACAGGGCACATCTACTCCAATTATTTCATTTTACAGATGAGGGACAGAGAGGAAATATCCCTATTTAGTGGCAACAGCAGAATTTGAAGTTGGTCTACAGGCTTTGGTTCTAGGTTTCCATCCAACCCGCATGACTTTAAGTGTAATCAAAACTTACCTGTTGAAAACATAGTGTCCTCATTAGTAAGAAGCAAACCTTGTGGCATAAAGTAGACAAGATAAGGGTGGCTTCTACAGTGGTGACTTTAAAAATGCACCTTTTCTTAAAAATTCATTAATTCACTCAATTATTCATTCATGATTGACCAAGTAACTTCTCTATGTCATGACCTGTGTCAGCACTGGGATGCAATGTTGAACCAAAGATCACCTCTACTCTCAAGGGTTTACGTTTAGTGGGAAGTCCTACCTTTGTATGCATCACAATTTCCTGAGGCCTCTTAGGTTCCAAGCCCCACAGATTTTGATTCACTAGGTCTGGAGTGATGCATACAAATTTGCATGTTTATTAAGCACTGGAGGGCTGTACTAGAAATACAAGAGGTCCAAAGCATTAAAATGGTTATAGTATATGCACCACATCCTGACTCTTCCACTCCAAACCCTTACAACTTGAAATTAAAAGTATTAGTAAAGATAATATCAAAGTATACATTTAAAAAAACGTTCAACAAGGTTTGTTATTATAATTAGTTTTTTTTTTTTGAAATATTAAATGCTAGACCAAATTTTTCCAGAAAAATTATTTTTTGGTCATGTTACTTTGCTGGTACCTTAAACATGTTCATGATTGGTCTACTCCAAAACAGTCTGATATAGTGGTCTTGTGACCATGCCTGGCCATGGGCCAATGCATTTACATGCTTTATTTTGCTGAGGTAAAACTGGTACCTGAATTGACACTGATGAAGCAGTCTGCCAGGAAGACAGAGTCTCATTACTTACTGATGCTAAAAAAGCATTTTAAGGTCTTCCTGTTTACCTTCCCCAAAAGAAGGATGCATTATTGGTAGACATTCATTTACCCATTTAGTCAACAAATACTTGTTGAGTTCCTAGTAGGTGAAAATATCAGGCTCCTTTCTGGGGGATTCCAAAGATGAATAAAATGGATCATGCTTCATAGGAGTTTGGGAGCAAGAGATCAGAGCTGCTATCCATCTTTCCCAGAGTGGTTTTCCAAACTCAGCAATTAAAGTACCGTAAACGACAGGATATGCATTTTGGACTTAGATATGTGTTCAAATCCTAACTCTATTTCTTCTTTGCTGAAGAAACTTTTGGTAAGTTACTTAACTTTGACAGTCTTGATTTCCTCATCCATAAAACACAAAATCTCACTCCTCATAGGGATGATTGAAGGATTAACAAAATGCCATGTGTAGGAATTAATGCATTATCTGGCACATAGTAAGTTTTCCAAAAGGGTAACTATTATGGTGTTATATATATTATATCTTGAATAAATTATGAACATAATCATATTTATACATAAAGCATACCAATTAATTATTGGTGATTTGCTTTACATTGTGAAACTTTGTTTACATGAATGTAGACACACAACATCCATACATATATGTATCATTTTTCTCCCTAAACTTCAACAAGTTGGCAACTACTGTGTTTCCCTGAAAATAAGACCTAGCCGGATGATCAGCTCTAATGTGTCTTTTGGAGCAAAAATTAATATGAGACCTGATTTTATTTTACTATAAGACTGGGTTTATAATATAATATAATATAATATAATATAATATAATATAATATAATATAATATAGTATAACACAACACAACACAACATAATACTGGGTCTTAATTTTTGCTCCAAAAAATGCATTAGAGCTGATTGTCTGGCTAGGTCTTATTTTCAGGGAAACAGGGTAATATTTACATAAAAATTGAATCTTGCATAAAAATTGATATTTGTTCTCTGAGAAGTTTGTATCCTGAAAAGCAGTCAGTAAAATATGAGACTATCCATCAGAAACAAGAATCGCTGATCTATTTTGCAGTTATCATACATACCCACCCAAATAGTGCATAGTTAATAAAATGGGTATACCATGGGTAATGCATGAATAATTAATATCTGCCACTCTTACCTCACAGATGGAATGTGAGGCATGCAAATGAGACTGCTTCTAAATTACTTTCCCTGGAACTGAATTGGATGTTTATTTCCACATAAGACCATTAGAAATCTCTGTAAACTATCTTTTGGAGTGGGGTGGAGATAGATAGAGAATGAACATAGAAAACCCCTAATCTCCAAACATATTATGTAATAAAATGATCATTGTAGTCATTTTAGTATTTTCTAATATTTTTACAATGTATTTTAACTTAACAATCCCTAACTCTACTTCCCTTTAAATCAAAGAGTAAAGGGCCATTTTTAACACCTGAGATAAGATTTTGGATAAGATTTTTTTATATGATTTGCCTGAGGATTAATAGCACATTATTGAATACACTTACCACAGAACTGGAGGGGGAGTGGTGAAGAGAGAGGGAGAGAGAGAGAGAGAGAGAGGGAGAGAGAGAGAAAGAGAAAAGATAAAACAAAAAAAACCCAAACAAAAAATGACCTATTTATCTACCTACCTATTCATGCCAAGCCACAAGTGGATTTACCTGTTCTTTGTAAGATTTTCAGTTTGATATTTTACCAAAGGTAATATGATTATGGCATGCTTTCAAACAGAAGTATTTAGATTATATATATTTCTCATATATTTATTTGTTTAAGATATTTTTGCACAAATGACATATTTAATTTGATTTCACTGTGTCCTTCTTGAAGAAGCAGGGTCAGTTTACAAACCCATGAACTACTGTTGGCTGCTGCCCTCCTTCCCAGTGAAAGGTACAAAGCAATAAGCAGCATGTATCCTTCCCTCACTCCTCCAAAATCCCTCTGCCTCTGGCTCAGGTTGCTCAAAGCACAGATCGGTTTTTACCCCATTCCCAGGTTTGAAATACATGGCCTCATTTCAAGGTATGAGTATAGCCAGTGGCCTTCTATTTACCTCTGAGATATAAAAAAGGGGGGTAAGAAGACAAAAGGAACCCCAGCCCTCTCCTCCTGTCCACATTACACTGCCCCTTCTCCCTGCATCAAAAATATAATAGGTAAAGAAAAATAATTTAATTTCTTAGCTGTATAGTTTTTTTAGTACTATTATTTGAAGATTTCTTCTGAATCATTTTCTAGTACAGGTAATGATATTTATTTTGCAGGAATGCATCTGTCTGTGGGAGACATTAATTTTGGAATTAAGATAGAGGAGATATCAATATAGTTTAGAAATTTTTTAATTTTTACTTTCAATCAGGTTTCAATGACATTTAATGAAGATTTACAGGTTTATAGAGTTGAAAAATATTTGAAAACTGATTGTATATTAATCATTCATTAATATTTCCCAGCTAATCTCAGAAAAAAAGAACATGAAGTGAAAGAATCACTTGGAAAAAAGTTTTGACATGTTTCAAACTTTAAAACAAAGCTATACTTTTAAAATTACAATTTTGACAATTTGAACCTGCCAAAATATACCGTTACAACTATTTGGTTACGTGTTAGCTTCTGCTTGTGTAGAGTGGAGTTGTCTTTAGCAGATCAGGACTTCTGTTGAGAACAAGTACAAAAGCAAGAGAAAATACCAGATCACCTGTTTGAGGGTGCTAGAGAGCTAGGGAAGCAATGAGAAAGGAAGAGGATATACCTCCTTCATTGAAATAAGCTGACTTTTACAGCCATTTGTATCCTTGGGTTATCTGCCAGATCACCTATGCCGGGTGCTTCTTTGTGTCGTTTGTGTGCGCCCTCCTGTTGTAGTTGCATTTTGATTGCTATTGGCACATCAATCTGTGGGATTGACCCCTCAGGCTGACTGGCTGTGGCATTTGGCCACATCCACAGCTTATGGGCTGCTGCGGAAGGGATTTACCCCACTGAGTGGAATTTGTCCCCGTGGGCTCTGGTACCTGCTTTGGGTGTGCTGCTTGTGGGGCTAATTGGGTCGTGCTCTGGTGTAGTCTGAAGCCAGACTGGGTTTTTTTGGTTCTGGGGCCTCTTGCAAGGAGCTTCAGTGCAGGGTGCAGGCCTAGTTCAGCTACTGCCTGTTACCAGCCTGGGGTTTCTGGGTAGCAGCTCCAAAGCAATCTGTATTGGGTCACTGCCTATGCCGGACCTGGAGGCCTGTGTGAGTGGCCACACTTCCTATTGAGAATGGCTGCCATCAATTCTGGGCCTGGGGTAGCTCTGCAAAAAGGCCCGCTGCTACCTTCCAGCTGCCCTTAAGGCTCAGCCACTGATAGAGCCTTGAGTGGTGTGGAAGTTTGGTGGGGCAGGGTTCCAGGGAGTCACCAGGGTGGAGCCAATGGAGTTCTCTAGGTCAATGCTGATTCATTTGGCCATGTTGGGGAGGGTTCAATATAGGAAAGATGGTGCCTACCTCCTGGCTGCACAGGAAGATGGTTGTACCCCGGGGAAATGGAAAATCCCTCCAATCCCATCTTTGAAGCAGCACAGTGCAGTCTCTCCCTGCAGTCTCTAGAGCCCCTGAAGTTGCTGTCACTCTGCTGGAGCCCAGGGTGAGTGCCAGTGAGCAAGTGAGTTTGTTTGCTGGCCCTTTAAGAAAATGTCTGGGTTTGCAGAAGCCTTTCATCTCACCCAGATGGTCGAAATCCTCACTGTTTGTCACATTCAAGGGGCTTTTCTGTTGTGGGGGCTTTCTTCCTGACCATTACTCAGGTTGGGGAGCCTGGTGTGGGGCTGAGATCCCTAGCTCCTCAGGGGGACCTCTGTCGCTGACATATCTCTCCTGATTCTCAATCACCAAACCCAGATGTGAGGGTGGCCTGTTTTGCATCTATGCTCCTCCTGCTAGTCTGGTCATGGCTTTTTCTTTATATTCTTAATTATAAGACTCCTTTTCAGTTAGTCTTATATGACTCTCCGGGTTGATTGTTATGTAATTTAGTTGTAATTTTAATGTGGTCATGGGAGGAAACAAGCATAGCATTTATGTACTCTGACATCTTGCCCCTGTCATACCTGGAAATTTTAATTTTAACTTATTTTTTCCAGTAGCTGATAAAATTTCAGAGAATGAAAGAAAGGAAGGAAGGAAGGAAGGAAGGAAGGAAGGAAGGAAGGAAGGAAGAAAGAAAGAAAGAAAGAAAGAAAGAAAGAAAGAAAGAAAGAAAGAAAGAAAGAAAGAAAGAAAGAAAGAAAGGAAGGAAGAAAGAAAGACTAAAACCTTTAAGGACAGAGAAACTCTGGGCAATAAACAGGTAATAAACTTGACCTAATTGATATATGTAGAATACTGCACTAAAGAACACTAAGATGTATGTTATTTTTCAAGTACACCTGAAACCTTTATCAAAACTGACCACAGATCAATCATAAGTCAAACCACAACAAATGTTGCATTTTATATGGAAATACAGAGAACTTGCCAAGTTAAACTTGAAGAGAACAAAGCTGGAGGACTTAAACAGTCAGATAGTGAGAATAATTATAATGCTATAAAAATTCAGTCTGGTTTTGATGCAAGAATAAACAATTAAACCACTTGATGTGAATAAAAAGCCCAGAAATAGACCCACATAAAAATTGTCATTTAAGAGTGGCCCTACCATGCAATGGGGGAAATTATAGCCTTTTTAATAAACGGTGCTTAACTAAGTCAAATAAAAGAAATGAATTTGACTCCTACCTTACATAATGCAAAATATTAATTCCAAATGCATTGCAAAACTCAATTTGAAAAATAAAGTATTTAGAAGAAAACATGGAATATTTTCATGAATTTGAGGTAAGCAAAGATTTCTTAGGCAGGACATAAAACATAATAAATTGGATTACAACTAATAACTCCTGTTCATCAAAATATAGCATGAAGAAAAACGAAGTGGCAATTCATGGAATTGGAGAAAATATTTATAATGCATATGCTGGACATGGGCTCATATCAAGAATATATAAAGGATCCTATAAATCAATATGAAAATGGTAGATAACAGTAGAAATGTCAAAAATATTAGTAGACATGTCACAAAGAGGATCTCCAAAGGACCAGTAAACTTATGAAAAAGTTATGAACTTCATTAGTCATTAAAAGAATGCAAATTGAAAGGTTGATACAATCAAAAATCCATCAGAATGACTATAACTAAAAAGTACGAGGTATGATCAAACAATACAGTGAATGTTTAAATAAAAAAAATATTATAGTTAAAGACACTAATTGCCATTAATCCCCTTCAGAATAGTCCCCCTCACTTTGAACACACTTATCCCATCATTCCTGCCACTTTTTGAAGCAGTTCTGGAAGTCCTCTTTTGTGAGTGTCTTTAGATGTGCTGTCATGGCTGCCTCCACGCCCTGAATCAATTCAAGACATTTACCTTTCATGGTCATTTTGACTTTGGGGAAGAGCCAGAAGTTGTACAGTGCCAGATTTGGTGAATAAGGTGGATGAGGACATACCGTGATGTTTTTGACAGAAATTGCCATACCAGAAGTGATGTGTGACATGGAGTCTTTCTGTTGTAATCACAAAATATGGTGAATGCTGCTGCCAAGTGCCATCCAATAGAAAGGCAGGGATCTTCAATATGGGAGGAAGTGGAGTGTTGAAACTTAGTAACAGTGTGTGACAAGTGTCAACTTGTTGGGTGCAGTCAGTCAGGTGTGAGCTACAATTGAGAGGTGTGTTTTAAAGTGTGCCATAAAGCATGGGTCTCGAATAATGCATTAACATTAAATGGGCAGAGTTTTATCCTCCATCATGACAATGCTCCATGTCACACATCGCTTCTGGTATGGCAACTTCTGTCAAATAAAAACATTATGGTGTATCATCATCCACCTTATTCACCAGTTCTGGTACTTTATATATATATACATATTATATATTATATATATTATATATATACATATGTATATATTATATATACACACACACACACATACAGACAGAGAGAGAGCTTTACATTTACAATTTGTGTATTTATTAAACATATGTTGTACATCAACATATGTTTCATACATTAAGAAAATCACAGGTAAGGACAGCTTGCAATTTCACATATCAAAAACTTTGAGTTTACCTAAGGGAAGACTTTCCTAAATACATGTCCTCTACTCCCCTCTCTATAATCTCTGTATTTTCTGAAAATAGGAGTGATGAGGCAGGGGAAGAATTTGACAATAAGTCAGGAGTTCAAAACCACACAAAACAAATGAAATACAGTTCATGCAAGAGCCTTGGAAATTATTAGACTCGTGTGTATGGTGGATAGAATGGGAGACATTTTCTGCCTGTGTTTGTTTCTGAAGGCTCCAAAGACCTAAACAACCTGCACTGGACATGCAGAAGTTGCTAGCTATCATTGTAATTTTTTTCTAGTTAGACTAAGGAGGGGAAGGTGGACCTCTGTGCTTGCTCTCTCATGACCCAACTGTTCGTTATGTTAATTGGTAAATATGACAACCCGATGACCAAATCAATGATCTCAGGATCAACCCTACTTCAGTCCTGGGGAAAAGGTGGGAAGAAGGATGTCTTAATGGAGACTAGGGAGGCCAGAGAAGTCATTGACATAAGGACCCTTCCCATTTCTGTTCCTATGAGTAAGCTTCCCGTTTTCTGTCTTGGGAAAGAGGAAGAAAAGGGTAACTACCTGAGTTGGAGAAATAGACGAAAAAGATACTTTAAGCTTCAATTTTATTAAATATTAACCAACGAAGCTATTGTAAATCATTACTGAGTTATCTCTGATTGGCAAGTTTAAGTAGTCCCTCTCTCCATCCTCACATTACAACATTAGCAGAGATGGGGTCTCAAGATTCACTCAATGAATTCTGCTGTAAAAATAAATCTTGATCTTCCTCTGCTCTCACTTTACACCTGTACCAGCATAGGGAAACTTCTCCTGGTATAAATTTCCCAGACTGAAGCAGTGTTCTTAAGCCTAGAGGAACAGATGAATCGGGTTCCTGGAGGGACTTTTTCAAACTACATCTCCCTCCCGCTGTACCCCAAATCCATTCCATTATTTTTGAGAGTATATTGTAGAGATGAAAGATCTGGAAAAACAAAAAGCTACTGAGAATTAGGACGATGGAGATACAAGAGGAAAATAGAGGTCATCACCTGTCATTAGAAGATAAGACCAAGGCCAGATGACTGGTTTAGTGTGGGTACTAGAACACATTCTGAGACAACAGAGTAACAAGAAGGTCCATGGAAGACAGAATCTCTGGGAGAAAAATGGGAAGAAATGGCAACTGCATAAGAAGATAAAGCTTCTATGAACTGCAAATCATCCTTCCTTTTTTACGTACATAGAATTGGCCAACAAATGTATGGGTAACCTTTGAAGGGATTCTGTACATAGGTTGAAATGCTTAAATTCATAAATAATGTCATTTTGAATGTATAGCAAGTCTTATGCCTCATTCCCATAATGACCCTAATATTTCACATGATGTTCCCTTCACTGTTAACTGCATTCGTAAGTATAATAGATGGGGGAATTAACGTAGGTCTGAACTTTTGAGTCTTTAATTAAGCCTTGCCCCCCAGTACCTAAGGAGATTTAGATAGGTGTACCTTCTATATGTTCCGTCCTCCATTATCCTCCTTTTCCAAGTAGTCCCCCAGGGAGTCAACACACACACACACACACACACACACACACACACACACACACACACACTTTCCTAAAGTAGAGATTAAATATGTTAAGCTGAGATCTGACGGTGGAGGCCTTCCCCCCACAGCTTTATTGATACAAATACATTGCAAAGTAATTACCACAGTAAGGTTAGTTAATACCTCCATTGCCTCACATAATTACCATTTCCTTTTTGTGGTGAGAACATTTAAGATCTACTCTCTTAGCAACTTCCAAGTATATAATACAGTATTGTTAACTATAATCACCATGCTGGACATTAGATTCCCAGAACTTACTCATCTTATAACTGGAAGTTTGTACCCTTTGACCAACATCTCTTCACTTGCCCCACCCACCATTCAAACTCATCGATGCAGACAACAGAATGGTGGTGATCCTTTTTTTCTACAATTTAAGCTTAGGTTTCCAAACGTCTGTCCAAGAGGGATGTGAAGTAGTCATGTCATAGTTTTTGCTCTTTATACTTTCAAGTTAGCAAAACTGAGCTGTATTCTAACGAGCTAAATGCACACTGTTTTTTGGAAGAGGGTGACAATACCATCTCTTCTCAAGCTATAACTTAGGTGATCTTTAAAGACAGCATTGAATTCTTCTGCTTGAATTATGCTGGCTAATAGGAATTTAAGTGATAACTGGTGGGAGAGCACTGAAGCATTCATGCATGTGAAATCAGATGAACACCCACAGTGCGGAATTTTCTAAGGAAAGTTATTGTAGCAGAGAAACAGGGGCCAGGTTGAGTGCCAGTAATTTTTAAACTCATGTGTGGGGCTATCATCCTAATAAGTAAAAACTAAAGGTGCCTGAAGAAAAGCAAGACCAACATTTTCAAGTCTATATTTTCAAACACATTTGAAAAACACCAGCTCAACTAGAGTTATATATAACTCCCTTCCTCTGCTGAAGGGAATTTAATCTTATTTTCTTAATTTTGAGTCCTTATAGTAATGCTTCCTCTTGAAAGGCACACATAAAACTTATTTAAGTAAATCTTCAGTAAATAAATCATTTTAACTTTAATAAATATTTATTTATTAAGATTTAGCTTATTTATCAATAGTTAATTATTAATGCTTTATCATGTATTATGATTTAATATATCTTATTTAGGTAACTAGCCAGCTAGAACAACTAATTCATCTATGAAAAGGATTTGAAATCAGGAGCTCTGCTTTCTATTAGTAATTTTTATTTATATTCAGTGATTATAATACTAGTCTTCCTAAAACATTTCCTCTTAAATGATCTACTTAAAATCACATCAATTTTCCACTTGTCATGTAATTCTAGAGTGCAATGTGACTTCAGCTTCAGCTTCAGCTCATTAAGGTTAAAGGGATACATGATAATACTTATTATCCTCTGTCAAATCAGTTCAATTACCTTTCAAAATTGCCTAAAATTCGTGAAATATTAGTGGTTCAAATACAAGAATCCTGAACATTTTTATATTTATAGGTGTACACAGATATATATCACATCAAATAATATGTAAACACATTTACTCCTTAAGCCTTTCTAAAATATAGAGGTAAAGCTGAATCTTTGCCATTACACTTATTTTACAACAGTTTTCCCATCATAAAGAGAATTTGGAATGTTGATAAGAGTCACGGCTACTGCGTTCTCACTTTCCTCATTTACAAAAAGTGGTTAATGATAATATCTGCCTCTTGTCGTTGTTGAGAAGAGTAATAGAAGAAGGTTTCTTGATAATAGTAAGTGCTCGATAAACGTTAACTATTCTACTGCTATCATTTTTAGTATTACTGGTATTATTGCTCAGCAATTTTTAAACATTGGACAATTAGAAAAATGTTCTTTCTATTGGACACATGCCTCATGCTCATTCATCATGTATATTTTGAAATTTAGCCAGAACTTTGATAAGTTATAGCTTCTCCTTCAGTGATCTTTAAGCTAGACCGCTATTTTTTATTTTATTAATATCCCTAAAAAAATTTCAACAAGACACTTTATGGGTACAAAATGTTACAACTTGAATGTTACTTTCCAGGAAGATGACTCAATATATTTTACACTAGTTGAGAGACAATATTCTGGGCTCCCTGTTGTAAAAGGATTTAAAAACCCTTGAGCATATGGTGTTTTTATGTCTTTTGTTATCATAGCCTACCATTGTTAGGGTACCTAGTCATCTATTTCCAACTAATGTGTCACATAAGAGAAAAAAAGAGAAAGAAACTGCAGTCAAATTCTTTGTAGAAAAATGTGGCTTTAATCATTGTGTGTCTTAATTAGAAAATATTCTCTTGCAGTAAGGAATAAATTGTGGGTTTATTCCTAGAGATCATTTAAAGGTTTTGTATCTCATGATTATGACTGATGCTCATTTGTTTTCTTTTAAGTTGTAATCAATTTCCAATGTGCTAGTTTCACTGCTCAGAAGATGAATAACTATGAATGTAGGGCAGTTTCTGTTACAAGTAGTTATTTTCCATTCTGAACAGTGGCAAAAAAAAAAAAAAAAAGGTATTTTTCTTGAATGGCTTTTGAAATGATTTCTCTTTGGAAATATCTTTGAAAATGACCAGATTGGAAGTTTTAGCCATTTGGTTATAATAACACTGATGAGTAACAGGTTGAATGGGTACTTCAATGAAAAGTCCATTTTGGAAACAAAAAAAATCCCAGTTCTATCTTGATTATGTACTTGTGTTACTCACCATGACAATTCACCAGCTTAGGTTGATTGTATGCACTTGAAAAAGAGGCTTAAAATTTATTTTAAACCTCTCTGAAACACTATGCAACACAGTGTTGCCTCCAGTTGAATCCCTTTCTTCCATATCAGAATCAGTGTTTCATTCCTTTCTCAAATTAAGACAATGAAGAAAACTACAGACTGTGCAGACAGGCAGTTGGAAGGATTCTGGCCCTTCTCTTGCTTCCAGTGCATTCTTTCTTTTCTTCCTTTATTTACCTTTCCCTTTAACAAAAACCTTGAGCTCTTTTCATACATGAACACAAAACCCTACAAAATATTATTGGATCATAAGTGACGTTAGTTTTTCATTTGGAGGAAAACAGTCCATCCATCCTGCTATCTTTAAAAGAGCACCTGTATGGCATTCAAGGCCTTATTGTTGAAATTTGAAAGATCCAAAGCCCTTTGGTGCGTATAACATTATTAACACATTAAATTTAATCATAAGGCGTTAAACAAAAATACTTATCAGTAAAAACATCAATTTTCATGCATTTATTTCAAATTAGTGGCTTACTAAAACTGGCAAATACTTTGCTAGTGTTTCAAAAACTGAGATCCTTACTGATACCTGTAAATACTTTATGGACAAAGAATGTTAAACTTTAAACAAGCTTGACAGCTATTTTTTATTGCTCATGCTGAACCACCTTTGAATGGTAGGCCCCTTGTGAAAGACATTCATTCGTTCACTCACTCACTCACTCACTCACTCTCTCCCTCAATCACTCATACATCAAACATGTCAGGGAACACATTTTATGCCAGGCATAGTGTAGAATACACACACTTGAAGATAGGGTCTGTGTCTTAGAGAAAGAGCTCAGATTGTCTCTCTACCTTACTCAGTGATATTCAATATCTACAGCCCACAATAGTATCACCAGTTAAGGAGACAGCACAAATCGCATAGGATTAAAAAAAAAATCTGGACTCTGAAATAGTCATCATATTTCTCTTGACCAGAGGCAGATGTCTTGAAATTACATTAAGGAATAGGAGTGAGGATAAAACAAAACAAAAACAAACTTCTGTTACTCGGAAACCAAGTAGGATCTTGGCCTTTCTTTTCTCATCAGAGTGGGAATGGGATAGGGTGTAGATGTGTAGAGGACAGGGAACCACCTTGCAACACCCTCTCTTCTAACTGCCTGCAGGAAATTATTTCTTGGCTACTTACTAGGCTTATCTATAAGCAACGTTCCTCATTCCTCAGGTGGGAAGAAAGAAAGGAGCTCCTGGAGCTTTACCCTGGAGTTTTACCCTGGAGCTCCCGGAGCTTTAACTTACTGGAGCTTTACTCTGAAGCGCAGCCTCCTTCCCACCCAGCCTGTGAAGGTAAAAATTTTTAACTGAACAGACCTGAATCTCTTCCTACCTCCCCAGTTGTGGCACAGTGGGGACGGAGCGAAGCTCGGGACTCCTCCTAACTGCAGCATCTGCCTACTCCAGGGTCCAAACGTCCCAACCCGAGGTCACAAAGATCTGTGAGCTCGAGGGGGCGCCCAGGTTTGAAACGTCACATTCCAAGAGAGTTCGCCCCGCCCCTTCCCGCGGGGCCCACCCACAAACCGTGCCAGACACTGGCCCTGCCAGTGCCTTTTCTCTGCGTTGGCCCATGTTTTTTTTTTTTTTTTTAAATCATAAAAGAAGTTTGTATTTTCCCTTTCAGATTCTAAAAGCAATTATGATCGTTAATAATTTGGAAATTACAAAAAGATGCTTATAAAATACAAATTATCCATATTCTAAAGGGAAACACTGAGAGCATTTTAGTATATCTTTGCAGTCTCTTTACTATGCATAGATAAATAAAAAAAAATAAATATAATAGATCATGGCTCTTCTCAACCCCTTTCACACACACACAAATACACAGATCTGATGTACATAAATACAGCTTTATAGAGTTTTATGTATCTTTTCGTTTTAAAAGAAAAGATGTTTTAAACTTCTTTTTTACTCCAAAATAGACATATGCAGCAGTTAAAATCCTGTTTGTATATATTAAGGGGAATAGACACGTATCTTCCACACATTTCAGTAAGTAGATCATTGTCAATACATTTGAAGAAACCTGTGTACCTCTATGGATTGCATCATTCTCCTGACCAGTGTTGTGAATTGTATGACAATCAATCATTTACTTTTCTTTATAGTTTAACAAGGCATTCATGTATCACTTTTTATTGAAAGAAATATGGCACACGTACAGAGAAATGAAGTAAGTGTGTTCAATGAGTTACCACGAAGTGAACCCATCAGTTTACTATCACCCAAATAAAAGAATTAAAACATTCCTCACATCCCAGAAGCCCCTCCTTATGACACCCCTTTTCTAGTCCCCAGAGGTAATGACTGTCCTGGCTTCCAACACCATAGTTTAGTTTTACCTATTTCTGTCCTTCATGAAAATCCTCCAGTCATGGTTTTACTGCTTTATACAGCTACTGACTATAGTTACCTTTCACAAAGGGCACTTAATATGGTGAATGTTTAGATTGGAAGTCTACTCTGCCTAACTTACTTAACACTATATAGGGTGTATTTTGCATGCCGTTTAATGTCCTGCTAAAAATTGTTTCATTTCTGCATATTCTATTGAATGAATGTACCATAGTTTTATTGGAGGTATAGGTTCTTTTTCTGCCAATTTTTTTCCAAGCATATGTGTCCTCATGCATATCTTTTTGTGTACATCTCTGGGTTATTTCTTTAGGATTCTTCCTGTAAATAGAATTTCTAAGACAAAGAGCACTAACTTTTTTAATGGTCCAGTGTCCTGATGTCATATTGCTTTACTAAAAAATGACGCCAATTTATAGTCTTGACAGTGATGTGTGATGGAATCTCATTTCAGCTACCTCAACATCAACTTTTTTAATCTTTGTTAATTTGATAGCTGTGAAATAGTTTCCCATTGATGTTTACATTTGCATCCCCATGATTCCAAGTGAGGTTTATTATATACTTCTATTATTAAGCTATATTTCTCTTATTATGATTTATTTATACATGCTTTTTCCCAGTCTCCTCGGGTTTTTACATTGGTTTTTTAATGAGTTGGAAGTCTGCTGTTCTTGATTCCCTTAGGTTAATATGAATGAATGAATGAATGAATGAATGACTCGTAGTCCTTAAATCAATATAAGTGGGCTGAATCTCAGGGATACCTGAATTTCTTCAGGGTTCTTTAATACCCATTGAAGACCCTGCCCCCTCCCATAGATGGCAGGATTGTGCTGGATCATTTTAATTTCTTTACTTCACTGCATTAACTGAGATAAGTCAGGTTCTACCACATTCATATTGCAGCTGAAGAAAATGAGGCCGAGTCTATAAATGATTTGTTCAGGTTGCTGAATGGGGATTTGAACCTGTATCTTCCCACTCAGATCTCTACTTTTGGTAGTCTTGAGCTGAAAGTTCCGTAGATGAGGTTTTGTTATTTATGGAGTCTGTATATTTGAGACTCAGGGAAAGAGTTTGCAAAACAGAGCAAAAGAGTAAGTAGGTGCTGGAGAGTGCAAAACACGTGAGATGGCCTCTGATACTCCAGAAATCATGATAGGCAGATTACTTGGTTACTTGGTCAAAATAACTCAACCTGAAGTTAGGAAGAAAGAATAGAGATTGCAGATGGCCCTCCTTGAGACTACTAGCTAAGGCTGTCTTGTGTTGCTGAAGATAGGAGTCAGAATAATCAAGGCATCATGGTGTTTTGCTTTTGGTTAACCTGCTTTGCTCTCACTCCACCTGAATTGTTAAATATATATCACATGCTTTTAAATATTTTATACATGTCAGTCAATAAGTATTAGGTTATTTCTTTTCAGAGAAACAGTGTATCATAGTCCTAGAAAGAACATTGATTCAGAGCCAGAAGATTGGACTTGAGCTCTTCTATCAGTAAACCAGCTAAATGTCCTCATCAGTAGGGTTTAGGCTTTGAATTAATTGAGTACCAATATAATTTTTCTGCTCTAAAACTGTTTACATATACAGAGGGTGCCAAAGTATGTATACACATTTTAAGAAAGGAAAACTGTATTAAAATTGTAATACTCAATATATACTGATAACAAAAGGTGAATACAAGTCACATTTGACTTCTGCAATTACAAGAGGTGCTCAAAGTGGTTACCGTCAGCTTCCAGACCCTTTTCTATCTTTAATTAAGGTTTATGAGTTGACAATTGTTAGTAAAGTTACATAGGTTTCAGGTGTACAATTTTGTAATACACTTCTGATTATGGTGAACTACTGCTTGAGGAATGTTGACCAAAGTTTCCACCCATATACCTTTTTTTGGCACCCTAGTATGTCTGCTTTAAAAATGGAGATTTTCTTAAATTATAATTTAAGTATTAACTTTTAAAAAGAAGCATCAAAGAAGGCTTACACATGAGCTCAAAGTAGAAAAACCAACACACACACACATACCACATTTATTTGTGATATTACCCCTGTCATTCTTTTACATGTCCTTTGTAAAATGACTATAATATTTTCAATAGAAAATACAATAATTTATCAAAGCCAAAGAGATGAATGCTGTCTATAGCACCTATAGGGCAATTTCATAATCAATTGTCTATAAATTTCTTTATGAGAGTTGGCAAAACCTTTGGTACAGATAATACAAGAAATGTGTTTCTTTCCTTGTTCTTTGGAATAGGCTTAGCAATGACCTCCTGCTAAAGTGCAAAAGCAATTATCTGCTTGCCCATGCAAACCCAGATTGCTTAAGGTTTGTCCTTGTCTTGAAGTTGTAGGAGAAGCAAATTAATGGATAATTTTGATTCTGTTGAGTAAATTCAGGGACTATCCCTGTGGATGCAGGCTGAGGCCTTGTTATTACATTTGGGGCATTCTCTAGTGGGGGGGTGTCTTGTGGAGCTTTTGGAGGAAGTTTTGCAAATTCCAGGTATTGCTTGGTCAAATAACTATTCGTTTCTGTTTGGAAATGGGCAAAGTTTAACTTTATATCTTTCTTGGCTGTTTTGGCATCTCTTTTTCCTTCTCTGCTCCAGCTCTAGCAACCTCATTTGGGAATATCAAGGCTAAGGTTTAGAAACAATACTCTTGAAAACAGGAAACAAAGCATTTGAATTTTTCAAAAGAAAATTCAGGAAGCAAACAATAAAAACGCACATGTTTAAAGAGCATTAATTTCTAGATATTAAAGTTCATATGTTCTCTCCTTCCTGAGTCAACATAATTTGAGATACACTTGTTAGATTCCAACTCTGAATTAGATTTGGATAGGTAGGGCTTCTAGGTCTGGGGAAATTATGGCAGGCTCTTCTTTCCATTTCTACTCCTGGGTTTGCGTCTTCTGCTCCAGTGAACACGTCCTCTGGTCCAGGTCATTTTCTTTGGAGACATCCTGAGCCCGTTGGCCCCTGTCATGTTTCCTCTGCTGGGTTTTAGGAAGTCGGTGGTGCTATGCTTGTAAACTGGCTCTTAGAAAAATAAACAAACAATGATTTGTAGTGTTGTCAATTTCCATGTATAAATGTGGCTGCCATGGCCACTTTCAAGCTACCACCCTTGTCATTGCACATGGTGCTGGGAAGAGAGGTGCCCCATTGTCTCCAGCATATCGTGTATACTATCTTTACAAACAGCTTCTGAGTTTCAGTCCTAGATGTTTCTATGCCTTTCAATCCACAATCTATTCTCTCTGTCTTCTTTAATTTTACCAATTATGTTACTTGGCTGGTTAGTTCCAAAGCAGGTTCTCCTGCATAGTCTGCAGAATCGCTGATTCCCTCTGATTATGCACACTGCCTCTCTCTTGTGCCTTTCTACATCACATCATTCCAGCCACCAGCAACATGTAAACCTGCTCTTCCTTCCTGTTCCAAAGCACATGGCTACCTAATAAATTCTCACTTCTTGATTACAGAAAGCTGCCCGTTTTCAACGTACATGTAGGATAGATAGCAGCCAGGGTCTGAGCTTTACGCATAATGAGGGCTTTCTCTGCTCAGAAGAGTATTTCCATTTATTTCTTTGATAACTACCTCCTTCAGGAGCCTGGGGGCAAAGAAAGGTGTCTTGAGAATCATATGCTTGAGATTTTATAGTATTAAAATTATATTGCACATTAGGAAAATGTAACCTATGTCACATAGATGGAGGGAGTAGTGTGAGGTGAGAGTTCATGGCAAGAACAGACTTGGACCTTATAGAGGCAGTGTCTTCAGGCATAAATAAGTTGAATGTGTTCAGGTGTACATGTATCATTCCATGTTGGTAGTTTTCCAATGTACCTGCACATTGATAGGTATCAACTGTGCCACACATAGCCCATTGCTGGGATATAACGTCTCCTGGGCAGTTCTGAAGAGAAACTATCAGGATCTCCAGGGTCTTCTCTGTTTCCAGGGACATGGAGGCATTTCCAGTTGCTAACTCCCTATCGACGTTCTCTTGCTGCACCTTCATCCCCATATCTTTATTCCTGGGCTACCATCGGTTGGCTTAGCATGATATTGTGTGCAATAAATGAGGAGGATATTTATATGACTTTTAGACTTTCTTAGAGAGGATCAATAACCATCTCCCACCCAACTGAGCTTGCCTGATTTTTATTAGTGGCATCCCGAACAAAATGACTTTTTTATTTTTTAAATTAAGAATTTAGAATACAAGGCTTCTAGCTAACAATGACAACAACAACAATAACAACAATAATGATAATGACGAAACTGGGACTCCTCCCAGCTCCACTATCCTATTACTGTGTGTCCTTTTTCCAGCCACTAAACTCTGAACCTCTGTTCTCTCAACCGAAAATAAGGAGGCTGGGCTTGGACTTGGACTTGGACTTGGACTTGGATAGCTAAGTCCTTCCTGCTGCATCTCTGAGTAGTAACTTTCGTGGTAGGGTTTTTCTGGTCAAGAGATGAGACGGTGATGAGAGTGGGTGGTTAGAAAATAGAAAGAGATTTTTGAGATAGGCTTTTCCTGGCTAAAGCCTTCACCGCTAGGGTTGCCGGAGTTAGCAAATAAAATCAGAGGATGTGCAGTTAAATTTCAATTTTAAATAACCAATTAATACTTTTTAGTAGAAGTATATTCCAAAAACTGTATGGGATATACTAACACTAAAAATTATTCATTGTTTATCTGAAATTCAAAGTTAATTTGGTTTCCTGTATTTTATCTGGCAACTCTACATAATGGAAGATAATAACTTACTCTGTCTTAACAAGTTGGGCAGCACAAATAGGGCAATTTAGCAAAAACAGAACATCAGCTTATAAAGACAGAGGCTGGATAGTCATTTAGTATCTCTGCAGCAGGGGGTGGAGAAGGTATCATTTTTTTCCCCTTTTTTTGCCCAGGTTGTAATACCACTTCTATGAGGGGGGGGGGGGTAAAAAACAAACAAAAAACAAAAACTGTGACACTTTCACACTGATGCAAGTAGTCACCAGGCTAATCCTTGACTAGACCTAAAAACTCTATGTAAAGTTGTTGATAGGAAAAGTCAGTTACCAGAAGAAGAAAAAGATGGGGGAAAAAAGGCTATTAAGGGCTCTTAGACTTTTTATTTAAAATAAAAAATACTAACATATCTGGCTTAGAAGTTCAGTTGAATAACTGTAGTTTGCATATTAAAATGGAGAAAGAAAACCGATAATAGAAGAATTTAAAAGATTTAGTAAGTGTTAAATAAGTGTAACATTTAATTAGGGTGCTATCCCAGTATATTTTTAATCTTCAGCTGCCTGCAAAAGACGATGGTCATACATTTGTGCAGAAGATTATTGCATTGCCCTTTTATTAATCAAATGTATATTTAGTAGATAGAGTCTATACATTAGAGAACAGGAGCCACACATTAGTGCATCGTGATGGCTGACATTTCTAATGTCAACCCACTGGTAAAGGGGCCTTATTACTGATGGCAGCAAGAGATACCCCAGCTCCTGACCCGCCTGAGTATAATGGTCTTAAATTGCATCCAGTTTCCATATACACTCTGTCTGCCCTTCATGCTGAGAGATTATCAAGATTTTCTGTTTTAAAATGGTATAGTACTTATTTTTCTAAGAAGGACACAAAACTTGCCTGTTCTTCTGTATTTTCTTGAAAATTATGTATAAGTATAAACACTTGTAAAACAAATGCCTATCTGTGGGATGACTTCATTATGTATTCATTCAAAACTGTTTACTTAGCACTTACTCTGGCTTTGCCATGACACTAGTGGGAGAAAAAACAAGTTAATGGAAAATGATGCTGGTGCTAATAAACAGATAAAGGATAGAGTACTGAGAGACCTCTGTGGAGGGCAAATACCCTATAGCAGGGAGTAGAGCAGAAAGGTTTTCTGCAGGTGTTAACTTCAAATTAAGACTGGGGAAATAAGAGGAGGGGCTACACAGAGTAAAAGTGCATGCTGAGTAGGTAGACACTGGCATTCTAGACAGAGTTATCCACATGCGCTAAGGCTTGAGAAGGAAAACCTGACACTTGCAGGGCATTTCAAGGAATTCAGTTTGATTGGGATAGTGGGTGATAGAGGTAGCAGGGGCAGGGAGGAGATGCAGAGCTGAACAAGGACCACCCTGTGATGGTCTTGATGTCATGCTCAGGAGGTTAGAAATTCCTGAGATGTGTGGGAAGGGGTTGGAGTATTTTAAAAGGAGACTTTTGTTTTTAAGCAATCACTCTGGCTGCAGTGTATACAGTATGTAAAGACCATGTAGGAAGCAGGGAGACAAGCTAGAAGCTATAACAGTAGTCTGGCAGAGGATTTCCCTAGGCACCCTCTCTCACTGTCTCTAATTGGCAATTTCAAAAATCACCCCTTTTCTCACATCTCCTACTCTGTCTCCTGATCTATCGCTCCCAACACAAGACCCTTCCTATTCAGAGACAGAGGGAGGGAGGAAACGGAAGAACAGGGCTGGGGAAAGTAGAGGAGAGGAGAGGAGAGGGGGAGAGATGGGGAGAGGAGCTGCCCCTGCTCCCATGCCTAGCTGGCCCTACCTGTATCCTGGACCCCATACATCTGTCTTCCTCAGAGAAGTTATTCTCACACTCAGGCTGTCTTCCTCCTGCTTCTTCATTTCAATCCCCCTCTTCTTCTTACAGCTTTCTTCCCACCAGCTCTTCCCCTTCGAAGTCTCACCCATGTTAAAATAAACTTTCATGACCTTTCCTATATCAGTTACTTCCACTTACTCTCCTCCCATGCATTTCTCAATTTCTTGCATCTGCCCAGCCACCAAATGATTTCTTCGTTTTGATCCAATAAATGCTACTTAATCCTACTCTTTCTTGACCTTTTGCGTTTGTGTGATACTTTTTATTCCTCCTTCCTTCCCTAAAATTTCTCTTTTGCATCTCCTTTGACACCACAATCTTCTGATTTTCCTCTTCCAGTGTCCAGTGCTTCCTTGGTCTCTAATCAGGGATTCCACCCTCAGCCTGCTTCTCTTCTTATGTTTAATATTTTTCCTGTATGACTTAATGGATGAACATTGCCTCATTTACCATCTCTATGGTGATAAAGTCCAGAATTGTAGCCCAGCTTTCTCTGCTGAAACTCAGACCCATATAACCAACTATTTCCTAGATATTTCCACTGGGGCATGCAATAGAGTCCTCAACTTCACATGGTCAAAAGCATAACTCATTAGGTGCTCGTGTGGCCTGTTGTAAAGCCATCTAGTCCTCTCCTGGTTCTCTGTGAATTTCCCTGGCTTAATAACTGACATCCCAAACTTTCCCAGTTTTTGAAGCCAGAACAAATATATGTACAAATTAAGTGTTATATATATATAATAATTAATATAGAAAATATACATATTCTCTATATAATTTATATATATATATGATTTTTATGACATCATTTCACATTAAGCACAAAATTTGTGTAATTCTTCCTTCTCAGTATACCTTGAATCCATCGCTTTCTTTCCATGCCCACTGCTTTTTGCCTAATTCATGCCATCGGCATCCCAGGGTAAGTGCTAGAGGGAAGGAAGCTGGTAAGAGGAAGAGAGGTGTTGCAAAAGTGGGAAGGAGTGGGCCTGAGTATGAGAGCACATTCTCTGAGGAGGCCAGATGTCTGGGTCCAGAGCATAGGACTGGCCAGGTAAGGGAGGAGGGATAGCTCAGCAATAAGGAGGGTGTAAAGACTCTCTCTTTGTCTCTCTGCGAATAGGAGGAGCAGCCTTGTATTAAGAGCAACAGATCAGCAGGTGGGTAAGAGGGAGGAGCTTGAAATTGCCAATTAAAGACTGGGAAAGAGGGTGCCAAGGGAAACACTGTTTGCCAAGCAGATGTGAGTGTGCAGTAGATGTGTAAGCCATACATTGGAATTGGAATAAATTAAAATCTGAGCAGCTGTGTGATTTTCTCCACCAGAGTTCAGAAGTGCTGACGTCGAACTTAAACAGCAGGCAGTGAAATTTATTCAAGGCTGGGGTGTGCCAGACAGTGTGAAGGAATGGCAAAGGACTGCTGGCCAGAGATGCAAAGTTGAGGGATATGGAGATAAGGAACTTCACATCTTCAAATGAAGAACCGGGGACTGAAGGATATAGAGGATTAAGGATTGAGGGATTGAATGTCACGTCTTTCAATAAAATGTTCACATAGAAATTTCAGTTTGCAAAAACAGGTGCTTGCCAAGACTTTCTTAAAAAATTTGTAAAACCAGAAATAAATTAATTACAATTGTAAACAATTAACTATGTTCGAAACACTACATGAGTAGAAAAATGGTGGACTATTACATGAAAATCAAAGTTGCCATAATGTCAATGGGAATTTATTGTACATAAACATATTTTAGGAGGTGGGTAGATGTAGCACATTCCTAGTGAAGGGGCATATATTACAAGCAACAGAAAATAGATTTAAAAAAAAAATTCCTATAACTATTGAAAGTCAGCAAGCAAATTGTAGTCACTGACATGTAATTTTGTAAAGTCCTTTATACTTATAAACTTTAGTTATGAGCATACACATTTATTAGGACTTGTGGAGTTGGAGAAAAATAGGATTACATATGGCACATGAAAAAATTTAACATATTGACAATATTAAAATGTATGATATTAATAGCAATCCACCTCTCAAGCAGTTTCACTAATGTTAAAATTATATTTCAGATTAGAAGCAAGTGATTTTGGAAATAATATATATATGAGATAGGAAAAAATTGCCACATCCTCTAGAGTCTCTATAAATTCTACTAATTAAATTTCTTGGTATAAGAACAGTATACAACGCATAGTTGTAGTAATTTTCTTACTAAAATGCATTTTAAATGGTAATCAGAAAAATATTGGAGACTCTAAAATTGCTTAAACCTCATAGCAGCACCAGGACTAGTCACTCAGATAATGGGCTGTTTTTAACTATTTCACTGAATTTTTTTGCATACTGTAGAAAAAGTTGTTCTTTATAGATTTAGAATGTCTGCAGGACAAAAAAAAAAGTGAAAATATACCTTCGCAATCATTCAACCTATGAATGTAAATCTGGCTGAGCTATATTTTAATTCAAATTGTTGCTTAATACCACTTGGAGTTCCATATTTAAAAATGAACACTGTTCACACTGGGCAACTTTGTTTCATAAACACCTTAGTGGTTCAAGTGTTGAACTCCGTCAACATCAATTAGAGCCTTATAACAATAACCATGGATTCCAAAATTATCTTTAAGCAGTTCAGAAAAGTAAAATAGAAAGTAGATGTAAGGCATATACCCGTGGTTGGTGTCTTCCTCTGTGGGCAGTGCTATAAAAACTTTTACTTTCCCTCATAGATCCTGTTCTTCTGTGACATGTCTTCTATTTCACATGGCCCATGACCTGCATCGTAGCTGCAAATTTTCTAGGACATAAAATGGGACACTATCATTTGGAGCCCACTGATAAACTGCTACCGGGAGAAAGGAAGATCTTGTCTTCTTCTTCCATAAGCCTTCGTCCCTATATGGTTATATAGGAATACGTATATACAGATACAGAGGTCTTCTTCTCATCTTAGTTGAGTGTAGAAAAGGGGGGTGGTGATAGAAGGGGGGAGGGCGTTGGAGTTTCCACAGGAACAGCAGACAAGGGTGAGGATGAAAAAGGTGAAACATGGAAAGCGGTGCAGCAATGAAATCTAATTTGGTTTATTTTATACTTTTGCCTAGAGCTTGCTCCTATTCTTTCATGTGTTAAGGGAAAAAATGTAAAAGCTTGGAGCCAAGCATGGCTTAATGCTTATGTAGAATTTAGAATTTACAAAGGATTATTTTTACGTATGATATCTCTATTGGGCTGCATGGTAGCCTAAATTAAAGACCTGGAACCGCATTTATGATAGCCAAGACATGGAAACAACCTAAGTGTTCATCAATAGATGAATGGATAATGAAAATGTGGTATATATACCAAAATATGGGTCATCCATTTTGTATATTATATATACATATATATATATGTGTGTATATATATATATATATATATATATATATATATGATATATTTAAGGTAAGCATTTGCAAAAACGGTTGCAAAAAGCATTTGCAAAAAAAAGCATTTACTACTAAATAAGATGGTAGTATTAATCTCAGGATACAGAAGTTTTAAATATAGAGGGCTAAAGGAGAAGATAAGATATATATATATATATGTATATATATATATACACATATATATATATATATATGGTCAGTGCAAAAGTAATTGCAGTTTAAAAGGGTAAAAATAATTGTAAAACCTGCAATTACTTTTGTAACAACCTAATATACATATATATGGTTTACATATATGATTCTTCCATAAAAAAGAATGAAATATTGCCATTTTGACAACATAGATGGAGCTTGAGGGCATTACACTAAGTGAAATAAGTCAGAGAGAGAAAGACAAATACCATATGCTCTCACTGATATGTGGAATCTAACAAAACAAAATAAAATAGAACAAAAATGCAAACAAACAACAAAACACAGTTTATGGATGTAGAGAACAGACTGATGGTTGCCTGAGGTTGAGAGTGGGCTGGTGGGTGAAATGGGTGAAGTGGGTCAAAAGGCATAAATTTCCAGTTATAAAATAAATAAGTCAGGGATGTAATGTACAGCACAGTGACTATAGTTAATAATACTGTATTTCATATTTGAAAGTAGCAGAAGAGTAGATTCTGAAAGTTTTCATCATGAGAAAAATATTTATAACTGTATATGGTTTATAACTGTGCATTGACGGATGTTAACTGGACTCATTGTGGTGATCATTTTGCGATACATACAAGTATCGAATCATGTTGTACACATGAAACTAATATAATGTTAGGTTAACTATACCTAAAAATGAACAAACAAACAAACAAGCAAACAAACAAACAAATACCTTGAAATTCAAACAAAGTGATTTAACCAGCTCTCATAGGGCAGAGCAGTCATTTGAACTCATATTTTCTCATCTTAGAATTTACTCTTTTTGTACTACCTGATAATGTCCTCTAAAATAAATACCTATTAGAGTAAGTAGTCCAACTGTATCAGAATTATAAATGTTAAATTCATTTAATTCTCCCTCCCCACTTTCATTTCTTCTCCTTTTAGACTTCTGTATCTGAAGCGTCTATATCCTGACATTAATACCATATTATTTAGCATAACATTTTTGAAAATGCTTACCTTCGATTTAAAGAGGGAGAAAAAGAGAGAGAAGAACTTTTCAGTGAAACACTTAGAAATTTATAAGAAGGCATTTTCAATTACACATAGGTTTAAAATTTGTATTCTAAATAAAAGTTTTCTAGGGTGCAAAACCCATGTTTTATTCTTAGCCTTGCCATGACTCATTCTCTGTCCTTGGACAACTCAACACATTTTAACCTAGTAAGGTTTCTGTTTTTCAAAACTAGGCTGTATTTGAAAAGAGAAAACTTTACTTTTTTCTTATTGTGCTATTCCTCTGTTTTCTTAAAGTACTTGAAGTCCTGAGGTCCTGCTGTGACTTCTTCAGGAATAATTTGCAAGAGAAATAATATTGAAAGATTTCTAGACATTGTGAGGGTCTCTTCAAAAAGGAGTCTTTAAAGTTGAAGTATGGCTCACCTATCATTTCCTTTTTATTGCCTTGCTTTGGGTCATCTTAAACAAGGTAACATGGAAAGCATCCACTGTCCATGCCCCTGTGAGATGGTAACACTGGCTTACTATGAAACAAAGAGAACTTGACTACCAGCATTTTAACCTGATCTTTGCTTCAGGAGTGGGAATAGGATTAAACTTTGTTTTTCCTTTTTAAGGTTATTTAATAATTTAGAATCCTCTATGGCTATTTTCCTACTCATGTTCCACATCCTTTATGATGTTCCACGTCACCCCCTCATATCTTTAGGGATGTCTATACTTAGAAATTTAGGCACTCACAGTTGTGAAAACTAAGATCACAAAGTTGATCATTAAATTTGATTTCCCTAAAGCTTCTTTTTAATACCATGTGAACTTTTAAACATAGCCATTGTTGATTTTTATTCATTATTGATTTTTATTGGTGTTTTGGTTTTGATACAATTATGCATATTCTTGAGTGTCCAATAAATGTTTTGTTTTATTGGAATAAAAAAAGTTTCATTAACATATTGTATAGATTAGACCTCAGATGGCTGTAGGTTAAAGTAGATTTAAAGGTGAAAGTTTTGATTTTATTTATTATAAATCAATGTTTCAGATTTTTTTTTGAGTGACATCTATATGCTAGGTACACTTTGAATGATATAAGTCTTCTAGAAAACCAGTTCCTACTTTTGAGGTGATAATAATCTTGCTGAAGAAATATTATATTACATGAAATACCAGTGAGAATTGAAAGCAATATTCATGAAAAAGCTGTCATAAAATAGTGGTGATTAACTATCAAATGAGAGATATAGGTAATAAAACATCACTCTATGAGATGGGAGGCAGAGAAAGCCTAGGTAGAAGAAATGGGATGAACTAGATCTTGAAACATTATGAGAATATTTGGTAAGAAGCTAGAAATAGGAAAAGCCAAGTAGGCATATAAAATCATCTGTATAAAGGCAAGGAAGTGGCAAGGAATAGACCAGTTTAAGGAGAAAATGCTTCTTAGGGAGAAGAGGAAATAAGGTAGATCAAGTAGGATAGATCAGGGAAGCAGGAGACATTAGAAATCAAGAGCCAAAAAGAAAGATTTGTGGAAGAGGAATTGCATGATTAAAATACAACTAATAGATGAAAGATAATATTAAAGGCATACAGAATAAAATAGATGGAAGAGATTCATGGAGAGCAATTCAGTTAAGTAACAGTAATAAAAACTGAAGGAAAGATGTGTCTACAATAGTGGCAAATGATTTATATAAATACCAAATTTACTCCCTTAAGAATTATTTGTTTTTGTCATTGTGGTAGGCAGCCAATGACTTCTGCCTCCTAACCCTTGTGTAATCCTTTTGTGTGGGCTAGACTTAATGACTGTCTCCTAATGAATACACTATGGCCAATGTTGTGGTGCCACTTCCACGATTAGGTTACAAAGAGACTGTGGCTCCCATTTTACCCTCGCTTGCTCTTTCTTTCTGGTTTGCTCTGAGGGAAGCCTGTTGTCATGTGGAAAAGTCCATATGGCAAGGAACTGATGACATTGGCCAACAGCCAACAAAGACCTCAGTCAGTGAGTGTAGAGTATTCTCCTCCAGTCCAGGCTTGAAAGGACTGATGCTACAGCCAACACCTTGATTGTAGCCTTTTTAGACCTACTTTTAAGACCCTGAGCCGGAGGCACCTGGCAAAGCCATGCTGGGATACTTGACTCATAGAAACTATAATAAATATTTGTTGTTTTAAGACACCAAGTTTGGGGATAAGTTGTCAACACAGTAATAGATAACTAATAAATCACTACAGAATTAAATATTCTTCTATCTCTACTGGTACAGCTGACCGAATACTATGAAGGACCTTCCCACTATAATACAACAAAATTCAAGCTAAAATATACTTTTTAATGTATTACCTGAATCACTGGAATCACAGAAAATAAGAGATATTTCCAAGGATAAAATAAACTGAAGCCTGTGAGTGGAAATCTTATCCCAGGATATATAATGACTTGTTTCTGAAAATAGGAGACCAAGGCTGAGTTTCACTGTAAGACAGGAGATCAGAAAAAATCCTTAAATGGCCTAAAAAAATTCCATGTCAATAGTGCCCCTCAAAAGAACACCCAATTCAGACAGTTAGGACCATTTCCTCTAAAATGTAGATTGAAAAATATGAACTCACAATTAAAATAGAACCAATAACAACCAAAGGCAAACAAGTAACCACAAATTAGATATAGATCTCCAAGTACTTTAGTGACTGGAATTATCAGATAAAGTGCAAAGTTAAACGTTTATGGAATTTGTAAAGAAACAAAAAATAGAATATGAAATGAGCAAACAATAAGTGATCCTTAAAAACTATCAGTTATTCTTGAAAAATGATAAAAAAGAACTTTAAAACTTTGATCACTTAAAAAGTTTAAAAATTTTTTCAAAACCACAGAGGTTATACAACGAAAAATAGAAAGTTTTTTTTCCCTGTTTTCTCACCTAATCCCTACAATGCTTTATGCTGTGTCTGTTGCTTCACCATCTTTAAAAATGAAGAATTCAGGTCACTTGGTCTATACTTTCTCTTCTCCCTTTGTTCCATGGCCATATTTCTGCTAGTCATGCTTTAATTTTTTGGTCTCCTGATTAAATTTAAAGATTCATTTAACACAGTAAGCCTTTATCATCTGTCAATGTTAGATAGCATTTTCACATAGTAAACTGTGGGATTTAGTGACCTTAAACATTCTTTCATTTTTTTCTTGTCCCATCCAATTCTCAACTGCTGATTACCACGTTTCTATTTTTGCTGTCAAGGGTATTATTTATTTTCTGTTCTATTACTATATATCAGCTTTTCTCTCTATGCTTATAGGTAACATCTAAAATAGAAACAATGGCCAACAGATATAAAATCAAAATTATGGAAATATTCACTGCAAGACAAAAGTAAATCTGAACCTTTTAAAAGAAGATGGTGTGTTCCTCCTTCACAAAACCTGTGCTGCTCAAAAAGAAACATAGCTAACAAAAATGAATGGAGGTGGGGAGATAGATAGTGGGAGGGCACATATTGTACCTTATAATTACTGGATTCATTCATTTGAAGATGAACTTTTTGTTTTTAACATTTGAACACCTGTAAGTTTGGGATGTACCTTATAATCATGGTTGGCCAGAAAGTGGTAGTGATCTAGTAGTTATTGATTGTTCATGTGAAAACTTGACCACAGCTGCTCATGATATCATCATTTCAATTGAATGATTCATATTGTTGGTAGTACATACATTGAATTTAACTGGCTTTTAAAATATCAATAGGAAAAATGAACTATGAGTCAGCATTAATAGAAAGACTTATTATATACATAGAGAGACAGGAAATAGAGCAGCAGATGTACTAAAATGTCTATATAAAAAATCTAGAAGAGTTATTGCAGTGAGTATAAAATAAAAATTCTAAACAATAAGAAATCATTTTGCCATAGTTTAATTAGGAACATTTTTTCCCTAGCTGTTATAAGGTAGTAGTAGTACATCATCTAATTGATAGGTTTTTGAAAGGCAATGAAATATGAATTTAAAATATGTATATAATAATATGCCTTTACCTTTACAGCTTCCTTATTTTAGTATTTGTTATAGGGAATCACTTTCTTTTTATTTTTTTTTTCCAGAAGCTTCTAATAGCCTGATTGAATTTGCTTTGCAAGTCTCTAAGACAGAAGCAGCAGCTGTTCCACCCTTCTTATCCCCCACATCTATTATCCCTTTCTAGAGTAACAGAAGTTTTGGCTGGACACATTTCCAATCTCCCTTGCAGCTATGACAACATGACTAGGTTTTGCTCATGTGATGGAAATAAAAGTGGTTTGTGTAATTTCCAGCTTGTACCTCAAGAAAAAAAGGAACTTTCTCCACCTCTCTCCCTTGCCTTCTTCTTGCTTTCACTCTTCCCTGAGGCTGGAGTGTGTATATGGGGGGAGCCATCTTTGACAATTAACCTAGGAACAAAAAACAAGGATTGCAAAATAAGATGAAAAAAAAGAAAGCCCTACCACCACTGACCTATCCTACTAGCATTGGATCATCTACGCTTACTGACTTACGAGGAAAAAATATTTTGTTTAAGTCAATGTGTTTTACGGCACAATAAGATTGCTATTTTAACATAAGGTAGGTTCACAAAAGTTTGGAGGATTAATCTTAGAGAACAGATGAAATATATCAATGTCTAAGTTCATCTGTTTATAATTTTTTCCTGGAGATATTTATTGAAGATTAACCCCCAAATTACATTACCTGATAAATATTACTGAACTCTAATTTTAGCTATCGGGAAACATTCGTACAAAAATAATTATTCCACACATGAGTATATAGACCCAAGAATTATAGGGTATGAGAGAAGCAGGAAGGTACCTGTGTTAGTTAATGTAAGTGTTAGGTATTGTAGCAGATGCACCCTGAAAGCTCAGCAAATTAAATGTTTAATGTCTTGCTCATGTCAAAATATAATGTATGCCAGTTAGGTAAGGACTATTCCCTTCAGGTCCTCCCAGCCCTTTCATCTCAGCAGAAAAAGGGGGAAGGAGTGAGGATCACACATGGGAAGTTTTAATGGCAATGGCACTCATTGCTTCTGCTCATATTACCTTGATCATAAATTGAAAATATGGTATTATCAGTCAGAGTCCAACCAGATAGAAAGAAACTACTCCAAAGATCCCAGATAAAGAACTGGTTATAAGAAACTTAATATAGGAAATTACACAGGTGGTAAAAGAGCTGAGAAGCCAAACAAGGGACAATATGGCACCATGAGGGATTAGCAATAGCATCAAACCGTTACATCCTCTGTTTGGAGTAAGCAATGTTACCAGAACCTAGGTCATGTTACATATGGGAAGCTGAAATCATGATGGGGCTGTCTGGGGGCATCTAGAGCTTTGCAGCGGATGTGGCCACTGGTGTAAATGCCATCCTGGTCTTTCCCTTCTTCCCACCCTGTAATATTCCTCCAGGGTTTCTCATTTGTCAGATTCAGCTTGAAGCCACTATTGCAAGCCTGTGAAAGACAGGCTGCAGGGATCAGTGCTCTGCAGTGTAGAGCTGATCAGGGAAAAGGGGAAGGTCTGGGAGCAAACAGATTACAGATGGACAGGTTAGCCTAACCTTACTACAAGGAGGCGACAGACTCTAGCTTTGTACCCAGAGTAGAATACTGATGTTGGTGAGCCAGGAAAGCCCAAATTAAAGGGAGATGTTGAGGATTTCGAAAGTCCTGGTGATTTCTTATTATAAGGTAGAAAATCACTATTGATGGTTATAAGCTATAAGCCAGCTTCTTAATATATGATTTAGTCTGCCCAAGTCAGCAGAGTTTAACGTCTCCTGCATTTTAAATAAATTTGACAGATTTTTAGAGTACTTTTAATAAGCTTACTAATTTTGCAGAAAATGCTAGGCTATCCAAAAAGGTTTCCATTTGAATTGAATTGTTTGTGTTAAGATTCAATTTGTAGCGAATGGGGCAAAATAAGTCTAGAAATATTAATTTCTCTAGTCTTAGCACATTTCAATGTCTTAAATTTTGGATTCTATAGCTAAAATCTTATTTTTTTTTTTTTTTTAGTTTCAGCTAACAAAAACTTCTGTTAATATTTCTCAGAGAACCTAAGAAGGAGAATTCCTTCATTCTTCTGCTTGGGTGTTACTGCAACAATTTTTTCAAGTATACAAATGGCCAATATGCTCTTCCTTCCTTTATTGCTTTCTTTGACTCTATTCCATTTTATCTACACAGACAATCGTTGCATTTTTATTTAACAATTATTGGTATCAGTAACTGATCAGCAGCAAGGAATGTTTCTACTCAAGAAGACCTGAGGGCTGTTATAGTCTATAAATCAGTCACCTCAGACAAAACACAGTCTGTTTCAAAATAGCAAGAAATTAGACTAGAGATGATTAATTTGTCACACAAGTAATAATTTTTGTTCTAAAAGTTGAGTTTTCTGTATTAGCAACACATATTAACATTGTGAATTTTGGGTGGGCATATTAGAAGAACTATCTCTAAGGAAGAGATAGTGCTTTGGAAATAGTTATTAAAAAACATAATTCTTTAATATTACAAACAAGGTTGTTTGTCTTAATTTGATTTCAGATATTTCAAGAGCCATAGAATTTGTATTATTTTAGGAAATCTGCCTGTTTTTTTCCCCCCAATTTGCTAGAGGAGAGCAAATAAATATGTTTTGAAAATAATAATGCATCACTGTTCACATTTAGTCTAGTTCACCAAATACACTAAAACCCCCCCTAGTAAATACTCATTTGTTTTAGCTCACATGGAATCAGTGTCATTTGAAGCTAGAAGATGCTATGATGGTTTTAGTACTGTACTCCTGACTCCTTGATTTATATCATAAATATTAAGCTCTTCACTTTATAGCTATGGGATCTTGATCAAGCAAGGTCACACTAATGGAAATTCAGAACAAGGATGGTAAATAGTTTCTCACCACGATGGTAGTGGCTATTTCAAGTGCTCTGATGAAACAGATTCTGAAGCCATGCCTGGCTCTGCACAGTGGCGTATGGTGATTAATACTGATGTCTTCCACGAGCATGGGATGGGAAAAGATTTGCCAGTCCTGTTTCAATACCTGAGATATCTGAATCTCTGTTCTAGATGAAAAATAAGACTAAGTGGGAGCAGATTTTCAGTGGGTAGTCTTATATGGATAGTTTTCAAATTAGTCAAGAAGTATTTATTGAATGCAAAGGCAACAGAATTCTTTCAACTTTTCTAGCGTAGTATAATGGCTTTTCTTCTTCCCTCACTGCTCCGCAAATGATTCTCCTAAAAATAAACTCTAAGTGAGAAAGGATAATTTTCCACCTGTGAGGGAGTGCTCTTTAGTCACAAGTGTGCAAGTATCTGTACACTGGTCAATAAGGCCAATGAAGTATGTATTGCATTGCTACTCTGTGTTTGTTCTCTCTTTTTGTTGTCTGAGTTATGAGACAGAGAAATCAACAGAAATTGAAACTCAAATCAAAATTTTGTTTCATGTTTTGCAGTTATTAAAAATATATGATGAAAAAGGAAATGGACATAATGGAAAATGTGGAAGTTAAAATTTTGACTTCTGGCAAAATGTGATTTTAATACCTCTGCGAGCAGGAATTATTTCTAACTCTAGCTATTTTAGTGTACAGCTTATACTTCCTTATTTTAAGGAAGTATGCTTCCTTAGTATGCTTAATAAGCATTTATTGAATAAATAATTTGTGTCACCCACTAGGTACAATAGAATATTCACAAATTCTGTGTTTCTGCTGAGCTTTTAAATTTTGTTATAGTGCTGGAGATAGGAATATAAAGGCATTTGGGGTTTAAGCAAACATCAGTCAAAGACAAGTTTTATAGTATTCTAACTGAAAGCCTTTGATTCCTTGGTCAAGTTACCTTCTCTTCTACAAGAATTATGGTTTCCCACTAATAATAATAATGTTCCTAGAGAAATGTTTATCTATCTATCATCTATCTATCTATCTATCTATCTATCTATCTATCTATCTATCTATCTATCTATCATCTATCTAATCTACCTACCTACCTACCTACCTACCTACCTACCTACCTACCTCCCTACTTACCTACCTACCTACATACCTATCTATCTGTCATCTATCTATCTATCATCATTTATTCTTTTCTATTGTGGTATAGTCATGCAATCAAAACGCCCATATCTTAATTATTTGGCTCAATTACTTTGATAATTGGTTTCATCATTGTAATCACCATTCAAAACAAGGCATAGAACATTTTAATCTCTCATGGTAAGTTTCCAATCTTTTTCCCCAATCAATTCTATCCCCCATCCTTCTTTCCTTGAGCAGTCACCTTTTGATTTAATTACCTATTGTAGGTTTTACTTTCTCATTTTTCCTATAAACGCAAATGTTTAACTTGTACACTTCTCTATGTCTTTCTTTTGCCCAGTAGATTTTAAGAGTCATCCATGTTTTTACATATATCAGTACTATATTATTTTTTATTGCTAAGTAGTAGCCTATTATATGAATATTCCAGTGTTTGTTTTTTCATTCTCCTGTGGATTTGTTTCTAGTTTTTGGCTGATACGAACAAGGTGACTATAATAATTCTTATAGAACTATTTTGGTGGTCACATATTTTTATTTCTCTTAGCTAATATTTAGGAGTGAAATATCTAGATCATAGGGTATGTATATTATAAAAAGTCAAAAAGTCCAAAGTGGTAGTATCATTTTACATACTCGTTATCTCTTGTAGTCGTTTATTTGCCCTCTTCATTCTTTTATCTTTTTTTGATAGCCCAGTTACATATATATTATACTGTTTGATATTATACTTCATATGTCAGCTATGTTCTTTTTAATTCCTATTTTTACTTATTTTGTGTGTGTGTGTGTGTGTGTCTGTTAGAGTTTTCTATTACTCTGCTTTCGAGTTCATTGATACTGTCCTCTGCTTTGTACAGGCCTCTGCTGTGAAGTCCATCCTTTATCATACTTTTCACGTGTAACATTTCCATTTAGACCTTTTCTATAATGATCATGTTTCCGCTGAAACTTGACAATTCTTCATACTTGTTATCCACCATTTTCACTATATTCTTTAACTTTTTTAATAATGGCTATTCTCTGTTTAATAATTTCAACGTTTGAGCTATCTGTGGTCTACTTTTATTGACTATTTCTTTTCTTCTCTATTGTTTATATAGTTTGCTCTTTTTATTTGTCTTATAACCTTTTATTGTTTGCCAGACATTTTGTATAAAAGAACAGAAGAAACTGCAGCAAATAATATTTGTTGTTAGAAAGGGGTGCACTTTTGAATCAGGCTACTAGAGCAACAATTGAGTCAATATGACCTCATATTGGTTGGCTTTATTTCAATATTAGTTTAATTTTGGTTTAGATTTATTTCCACATTAGTTTAATTTTGTTTTCCACTGTCTTCAGAGTTTTGAAAATGGAATCAGGACTTTTTCTTCTGTTGGGTTTGGGGTCAGTGCACTGCTAAGACTTCAGAGGTCTGTCTCGTCTGCTTCAAAGCTGAGCCACCAGCTTTTGGAACTGTGGAATATCTCTCCCTACTTTACAAACTAGTTGCCAGGTTATTAGATCTTTGGAGAGTTATTGTTCCTCTGCCGTTCTGCCCCATGATTTCTGCACTTGATCTCAGCCTAAAGGCCAAGAAGCATTAGCTCCATGATTTCTAAACATGTGGAAGATCTTTTAACACCTGTGACCCCACTTCCAGCTTTTGGAGGACTGAGGCCCTATACTCCAAGTAGATGCAGAATAACGTGAAGACGTTTATTTTTAGCTTTGGTAATTGAAAACTAAATTGTAAGTGTGTGTGTGTGTGTGTGTGTGTGTGTGTGTGTGTGTTTTTCTCTCAGCTCTTAGATGTCTCTCACCCTCCTTAGATGATAAATTTTTCTCTGCTTCCTTCTCATAATATCTTTCCTCTGGGGGAGATTTGAACTAGAAAGAGGCTCTGCAAGTCTCAATGGGGCTGTCTCTTAGTTCTCATTCTTTGATATTTAGTGATTACTCCCTACACTTGGTGAATGAGTGAGAATTGGCAGGTGGGTGTAAATTTGATCTGTGCATGACGTTCTTCCAAATTCTAATCTGCTATGCCAGCCTACAAGTGACTTTTAATGATTCTTTAAATTGTATCTAATATCTACTTACTTCTCCCCCTCTATCCCATCTCTCTCTCATGGTATATTTTCTTCCTCAGCAGCCATGAGTCTCTTCTTTTGTTTCAAGGACTAGGCATTTTGTGGATATTAGTTTAAGTTTTATTGTGTCCTCAACTCTTCAATGAGTTTTAAAAACTATGATTTTTTTGTAGTTTATCTAGCTTTGTGTTGTTATTTTTAGGGGAGGAGTAACAGTCTCTCATTACTTTGTTATCTGATTGGAAAAGAAACTTCATTTATATTATTATTACCATTACTGTTATTATTATTATTTATTTTTAAATTTGAAATGCCTCATTACGAATGGGATCTCTGGTATAGGTGCAAATGAGACATATAACAGAGGACTCAATTACAACTCCCTATTCTCACTAGAAAATGCTTATAGGAAGTTAGATGTTTTTGTTCTCATCTGAGTTTAGCAATCTGGATTTTGTAGAGTGCAGCAGGTCCTTGAATAATGTGTCATTCAATTTTGTTTCATTACAACGTTGATGAGAAAGAAAATCAATTACTACATGGGGCCACTGTCTACATGGAGTTTGCATGCCATCCCCATGTCTGTGTGGGTTTCCTATGAGTGTTCCAGTTTCCCCCACATCCGAAAGATGTGCATGTGAGGTGAATTGTTGTGTCTAGATTGTCCCGGGAGTGAGTGTATGTAGGTGTGTGAGTGTTCCCTGTGAGGGAATGGCATCTTGTCCTGTTTGGGCTCCTGCTTTAAGCCCTGTACTACTTTGGTCCCCCACCATTCTGAACTGGAATAAGCAGGTTGGAAAATAATTATTTTACTTGTTTTTATTAATCTTTTTAAAATGTATATACAGTCACATTAATTTCAATGTTTAACATTAGAAGTGTTATGGGTCTTTAATAAGAAGTTTGGTGATGTTTATGTTACCAGAAATATGTCGTAGGAACTTAACTCTTGTTTATACCAATTACCCTTTGGGAAAATTGTTTTCATTATATGTCATTCACAGTTTTCAAGAACCTATCATGATATTAAGTGAAGACTTTTTGTACTTAAAACATGAAGGGATTTTAAAGCAAGGGATCTCAATGACTCATGCTCTCCCTTTGGTTTCTTGACATTCAAATTTGGAAACATGTAGAGGAAATATTTTGGTGCTTCAAACTGGTGATGGTATATATAACACCTTAATTGTCGCTAACTCATTTCACAAAAGACTTTTTCCCTGCTTTCTGTTTCCTACTCCTCTAACTTCCAAAAAGCATTATTGATAATTAAGGAAGACCTATAATTTCATATAATGCTCTTATTTTACTTTACAAATTAATCTTGCATATTCATGGCTACAATTTTTTTCAAATGTTGCATAATAAGTTATGCTAGTAATCTTTTTATTTCCAAAATTCATATATTTACATATTTAAGTCTTTCCTTATAAATTGGTGCCTTTATCTGTTTAATTATTTTCACTGTTACTTGAATATAATTCAGGTTGTTTATATAAGATTTCTGGAGCACTTAACCAAACATACCCAAACATAGTCCTGTGTGTGCGTGTGAGTGTGTGTGTGTGTGTGTGTGTGTGTGTGTGAATACATCCATGATATTATACGTGCACACAATTTATGTATCAACATAAAGCTTTTCTTGTTACATTATTATGATGGAGGCTGAAATAGAATACAGTTTTGTAACTTGTTTCTCCCATTCAATATCCATATACTCATATGTATATTGATAGCCCATTTTTCTTTCTGTGGTGAGAATTGTCATATTTATAACTTCAATAGATCATCATGGCAATTCGATCAGGCACCTTGCCCTGATTGAATTCTGCCTGGACAAGGATTAAGTAGCAATTTGACACACATTTGTTTTCCTTTGGTGAACTATAAATCTCTCACTCTTGGAATGGAAATTGGTGTCTTTTTAAATTTATTTTTTATTTTTTAAGCATTTGCTTGCAAAATCTTCAGAGTAATTCCCATTCCTAAAATCCATTTTATTGGTTTTGTATTGATTAATTTTTCTTGGTATAATGGAAAATAAAATTGCATAGAAGCAGTGATGAACAGCTTTCTTTTCTTTTTTTACAAGTATATTTTAATCTGATTGTCCAGTGTTGGATAGGACCCAATGGACACTAATCCAGAGTTGATTTACTCTTCTGAGATAGCTAAGTACAGATAGGGTTTGAAATATTATATACCATTGCCAAACATATTGGACAAAATAAATCATATATGGAAATCTTGAATACATTAAACTTGAAACAGTATAGAGAGACATTTTCAAGCTTTTGTAATTGGCTGTTTCTTCAACAGATGCTCCTCTGACACTGAAAATAACCTATGTCCCCTAAATTCTTGACTTGGACAAAAGAATCTCCTTTCTTAGGCCAGCAAATTACATATTCCTGCATAACACAAATATACACAAAATACAAACCACAAACAACAAAGAAAAAAACAAAATCAGAGATCTGGCTTGAGATCTGAGATCTGGCACTTAGCACTGGTACAATAGCACCTATAGTCCTTAATATCTGTTCTTGTACCAACTCTATTCAGGCCCAGGGAAAAGCTTCTCTGTGTCTTTAGTCTTATATTTCAAAATCATATAATAGAAGACAGTGTTTAAATGTGGTGAAGTTTTGAGGATTGTGACTGCATGAACATCAGAAATTGACATGGCTTTGTATTACAGGAAGGATTTGAGAGGCAGAAGTGCTTCATTGGCAGAAAGGACACGTTAATTAACTTGTCAAATGCTTCCTTCCAGATATCATGACTGCAATAGATTTTGCAATACAATGAAGAATTGTTTCTCAGCAGTGATGAGAGTACTTTATTTTGCTTATTTTCCTGTTCTAATTCATGGTTCTGGAGGTATTAATGAAATAGTGTAAGGTTTACAACAGTTGCATTTGATGACTGAGAAGTTTTTTTAATAAGAAACCATTGGTATTTACTCTGAAACTTGATATATGTAGATCTAGAGGTAATTTCAGTGAAGTATGACACCATTTTTTACACTAATAAGGAGATAGATATTGAATGCAAGAACTGAGAATAGTTGTGGTTTTATCAAAAAGTAATGACTTAATTAAATTTTCAAGAAATTAAGCACAAATATCAGACTTTAATTAATTTAAATTTTAATATTCATTAATTTTAATATGCATTTTATAATTTTAATAATTGACAGAATATTTTACAAAAAGTAACTTTTTTGGAAGACATGAAAATAATTTTTATTTTAACATTTGATAGCACTTGATAAAGTATATTCAAGTTTTATATATGTTTGAAAATGACCTTGCCTTATTTAAATCATTCCCATCAATAGAAAACAAATTATGTTAATTCATAATCAGAATGATAAAAAAATCAGTATTTCTGTTGATGTAAAATTAAGAAAAATAATCTTTAAGTAACAATTATCTAACATAAATCATGCACATATGCACTTTATTATACATTCACACATTACCAGATAATCAAGGAACATGCAGATAGATATATAGTAATAATTACATTTAGTCATCTTTTGATATTTTTTTAACTTTCAGTCATATGAAAACCATAGCTGTACGCATATTTTTCAAGTTTTGTTATATAAAGGCATATTTGTCAAGCTAAAAGGATAAATGTAATATATCTAATAATTTATTAGGTTGATATATAGTTTTTAAATTATTAATTATTTAGTGGTAAAATTTTAAATATTTACTTAATGGTACATGTGCCTCATTTGGCCTCTGGTTCTGCTAATGTTAGGGGTAGAATTGCTCCTAATTTCAAATATGGACCAGGTATTATATGAGTATGTTAAAAGTTACCATTTTCTTAGATTGAATAATAGTATTATGCAATTAAATGTCTATATTTTTAGATGTACTTACAGAATTATTCAACAATTGAAATGATGTAGTGTCAGAAGTTTGCTTTAAGATATGACTCAACAAATCATTGTAATTTTCCTTGTTTTTATTATCTCTATGGAACTATTTCAAAAGAAAAGAAAAGTTGATTATTTCATTTAATCACTAATTTAATTTTCATCTTTACCTCAAAATATATTTTGAAAATTAAAAACAAAAAGTCCTGAAGGTATTAGACTCTAGGGGTTTAAACCATGTGTTTTAAAATGAGTCCGGCCTGAGTTTCAATTCTACATTTTTACCAGCTTTTTGACTGTGGATAAATTATTTAGTCATCCTAAGTCTCAATTTCCTCATTTTAGAAATGACAGTGATACTACTAACACCTATTTCATAGCAGCACAGGATCATGAGGATTAAACAAAATAACGTATTCTGCTTAACACAATGCCTGACACAGAGCAAGCACTTAATGAGATGATAACTACTTAATAGCATCAGTCAGCATTTAATTTTGGATTATAAGAAGATTATTAAGATATAAAAATGGCTGTTTTCCTTAGTTTATAGAAAGAGAATATTGGTAATAATTCATAAAACATTTTTCTCCCCTGGTCACTCAGTTAATTGTGTTAGTTAGAAGTGCATCTTTTCCTTTTTTCTAATATAAGTTCCTGAAAAGATGTGAGCATTTCTGGTTTGGAGCTGGTAAAGCTCAGAAATGCTGGGGTATTTTCCATTGGATGTTTGTGGTTTGGAAGACGTCATTGTCTTGTTGGACTTGGGTGGTGGGTTGTTGAAGAGGGGTGAGGATGGATTGGAAGAGAAAGAAAAAGGAAAAAGAATAAGAGAAAGATCCAGTGAACTAAAGAAAGAAATATTTGTGCCTGTCATTTAGAAATGGTAGACAATAGGAGAAAATGTTCTAATTTTTAAAATAACAGAAGTCCTCAAACTACATAATGTCATTATTAGTACTAGAGATAGTAACATATACAAGAGAAATATATATTCCTATATCTGCATATATATTTCATATATGTATATGAAAGTTGAAAGTCAGAATTAGAAAACAGATGTAAAAATTAACAGTGATGATTTTGCTGCCTATCATCTGGAACAAAAATGGCTGAGCAATTTCTTTATGGTATCACTTAGAGCCAGAGAATGTAGACATTTATACTCATATTCAACAGGCCAATTAATCAACATACCAACTGATAAGTTAGTAGCTCTTGTAATTTTTCCATAGTATGACATAATATTAACTGAACAGAAAAAGTACTCCAAATACTGTCAGAAAAATTACACAGGGTTAAGCTGCTTGTCCATTGGGCAAGATTCATGGACTTCCTACATATAACACTGTACTCCTCAGTTGGTGTTAGCAGTTCCAGAGCTCTGGGATGATTAAAATAATATTCAAATAGCTTCAAAATAGTCTAAAACTTTAATGTTATGTGGGTTGTATCCTCATGGACTTTCTGAATTAAAACCTTGGAATAATTTTCAGCACCATTCTCACAGACTTATATCCTGATACATACAAGGTCCTTGCATCATACCCATTTCTCCTCTACAATTACCCAAGAAAACAAACAGTAACCTATTTATTCTCATTATGACAGTCTTTTCCAGTCCCAAATTCCACAGATCATAGGAGAATCAGGAAATGCTACAAAGGCAAGAAAGCAAGGCTGTATATGTTATTATGCAGACAAAACGCCTGTGAGAGAAGGTGAATTCTGTTGAAAGATTCTGTTTTATAGCTTTTGAGGGTGACAGTACTAGAGACAGGGTTCAAACCTTGTTCAAAGCTAAACTTCTACAGCATATTTGCAAGTTAACAAGTAGGAGAGGATGAGTCTTAAGTATGTAATAAGTAGCTCTTTCCTCTGGGAGCAGGAACTGCAGAGAGGAAATTCCCCCACAATTTATAGGGAGAAATATATCAGAGGAGCTAAAGAATTACTCCTGAGACCTATTACATTTGAGCATGATGGCATCTGCTCCAGTGAGCTATAGCTTATGTACTACGCATGTATTTTTCTTTGGATGATCTTTGGCTGTGTGTGCTTCAAATGCAAGTTCATCTCCATGCAACAAGAAAAGGTGAAAGGAAATCATTAGCAAATGTTCTTTTATTAAAAGGGTGAATTGTTCCTAGACAGGTTGGAAGAAGTAAGCGAGATAGGCATGGGAGCAGAGGAAATCAATGATGAGAGGTTGGTGAATCGAAGTTTGAAACTCAAAGTAAAAACTGGAAAGGAAAACAGTAATCGCAATAAAATGCATATACTGAAAACCTATCCAGTTAATAGGATAGTCTCTTTGAGTCTGTGCAGACTGCTTGAAGAAACTACATCCTGTTCTCACTGATAGACAGGAGAATCACTGGCTCTACCAAATGCAAAGAATCTTGTTAATACCCTGGAAGGAAAAGATGTAACATGACAACCGTCCTGTAATAGGTTTAGAGGCAGCTGCAGGTGGTTTTGACGCAGATGTAAAGGAGGCTTTTTATTTCATGTTTTATATGGGGGGAACTGGAATGAGTGGGACAAAATTGTTCCCTTCTTTGCATCAGTTCTCTGTCCTCCAGCAGGTACATAAAAATTCTAACCAGATGCTCCCTGAATTCTAGCTCAGAGAATTTTTCCAGTTTCACCTTTCTTTCATAAACTTTAGATTTTCTCCTTCATCAGATCATGTTTCATTCATTCTTCATTCTTCAGTTCTTGAACTACTTCAGTTAAGATCTCAGTCTCTGCCATTTAACTTTATTCTGTTTGTATTAGGTTGCCCTTCATCAGACAGTAGACTGTTTGTCTATGTAATGGACAGCTTCTGGTAGTTGCTCCTTGGTTCTCTAGCTGCCAGCCTGGGTACAAGGCCTAAAATTCTAGGCAGAGCCTTGTTCCCTGGGTCACTGCTGGCTAGATTCCACTCAGCTTGCTGTTATCCGACTTCAAGGTGATTGAAGTAAAAACAAAAGCTTTTCATAAGCAAGTGCTGTTATAGAGGTACAAACTTAAGTGCTGTGGGAATCCAGTGGATAGAGCAGACAACTATTAAGGTCCCTGAAAAATATCACACTATATCCCATGGGCAAGGTGGGAAAAAGTGGATGAAAAGGAGTTAAGCACTTTTTTACCTAGTTGGATGGTTACCCCCAAATAACTAATAATGTTGACCAATGAAGTGAATGATGGAGTGAAATCCTGAATCAAGCAGACAAATAAACAAAACAAATGGTCACATTGACAGATTAATATTTAGGGAAACAGCAGCGGTAGCAGGTACCATTTATCTGATAGTTGAACTATACTGGAGTTTTGCATATATTGTCTCAGTTAATTCTCTCAATAATCTGTGAACATGGCTGTTATTTTCATTTTGTAGATTCAGGAAGGGGAAGTAAATTGCCCAGGTTTGCACAGCTACCATATTTCCCCGAAAATAAGACCTAGCCAGACAGTCAGCTCTAATGCATCTTTTGGAGCAAAAATTAAGACATTTTTTTAAAGAAATTGAAGAAGACATAAATAAATGGAAAGACATTCCATGCTCATGTATTGAAAGAATCAACATAGTTAAAATGGTCATGTTACCCAAAGCAATATACAGATTTAATGCAATCCTCATCAAAATCCCAATGACATTTTTTAAAGAAATAGAACAAAAAATTATCAGATTTGTTTAGAACCACAAAAGACCCAGAATAGCCAAACCAATCTTAAGAAAAAAGAACAATGCTGGAGGTATCACACTCCCTGACTTTAGCTTGTACTACAGGGCTACAATAATCAAAACAGCCTGGTATTGGCAGAAAAACAGACACATAGACCAATGGAATAGAATTGAGAACCCAGAAATGAAACCACATAAATAAGGACAGATAATTTTTGACAAAGAAGCCAAAAACATACAATGAAGACAGCCTCTTCAATAAATGGTGCTGGGAGAATTGGAAAGCCACGTGTAAAAGAATGAAATTGGACTGTTATCTGTCACCAAACTTAATTCAAAATGGATCAAAGACTTAAGCATAAGACCTGACACAATAAACTGCATAGAAGAAAACATAGGTACTAAACTTATGGACCTTGGGTTCAAAGAGCATTTTATGAATTTGACTCCAAAGGCAAGGGAATTAAAAGCTAAAATAAATCAATGGGACTATATGAAACTTAAAAGCTTCTGCACAGCAAAAGAAACCATCGACAAAATATAGAGGCAACCAACTGAATGGGAGAAGATTTTTGCAAACAGTGCCTCTGATAAGGGGCTAATATCCAAAATATACAAGAAACTCATGAAACTCAACAACAAAAAAACAAACAACCCAATTGAAAAATGGACAGAGGACCTGAAGAGACATTTTTCCAAAGAGGACATACTAGTGGTAAATAAACATATAAAAAAATGCTCAACTTCACTGGCCATCAGAGAAATGCAAATAAAAACCACAATGAGATATCACCTCACCCCAGTCAGAATGGCTATCATCACCAAGACAAATAGTAACAAGTGTTGGAGATGCTGTGGAGAAAAAGGAACCCTCATACACTGTTGGTAGGAATGCAGACTGGTGCAGCCGTTAAGGAAGGCAGTGTGGAGTTTCCTTTTGGGGAAGGTATTCAATAATGTTGTAAAGATTTTGTTGGGTATCCGATGGACATGCGTCCTATTTGGGAGACCACCTCAGGGATACTGTGGATACCTGATCATGGCATTGTACACCAGAAGCTAAACATTAATGAATGCCAACTATAATTTTATATATATAATGTGATGGTTCAGTGTGAGGTCGGAGGGATAGTGGATGGGGGGAGGGGGGTTCACAGTGTGAGGGATATAAATGATGAACGTCTAAGTATTACCTTGTCTTGTACACCTGAAACTAATAAATAAATAAATAAATAAATAAATAAATAAAAAGCTACGAATAGAATTACCGTATGACCCAGCAATGCCTCTCCTGGGTATCTACCCAAAAAATCTGAAAACATTTATACACAAAGACAGTTTGCTCCAATGTTCATTGCAGCTTTATTTATGGTGGCCAAGACATGGAAACAACCAAAATGTCCTTCAATAGATGAATGGATAAAGAAGTTGTGGTATATATACACAATGGAATACTATTCAGTGGTAAGAAAAGATGACATAGGAACATTTGTGACAACATGGATGGATCTTGAGAGTATAATGCTAAGTGAAATAAGTCAGACAGAAAAAAGCAGAGAACCATATAATTTCACTGATATGTGGTATATAAACCAAAAACAAAAAAAGAGCAAGACAAACAAATGAGAAACAAAAACTCATAGACACAGACAATAGTTTAGCGGTTACCAGAGGGTAAGGGGGGAGGAGGGTAGTAGATGAGGGTAAAGGAGAACAAATGTATGGTGATGGAAGGAGAACTGACTCTGGGTGGTGAACACACAATGTGACATATAGATGATGTAATACAGAATTGTACACCTGAAATCTATGTAACTTTACTAACAATTGTCACCCCAGTAAACTTTAATTTAAAAAAACAATATGACCGGATATTATATTATATTACATTATATTATATTAGATTAAAGACCTGGTCTTATAGTAAAATAAGTCTGGGTCTTGTATTAATTTTTGCTCCAAAAGTTGCATTAGAGCTGATTGTCCGGCTAGGTCTTATTTTTTGGGAAACACAGTAGTACAAAACAGCGAAGATTTTAATAGAGGGCTCTTTACTTGTGTTAACTCAGTTAATTCTCACAAAAATCCAGTGAGTTAGGTTCTGTCATTATCTCCCTTTTACAAGAAAATTGAGGCAACTCTAGCTCCAGAATTTGGCTTACCATTAGAGTATACTGTTAGTCGTCATTTTAGTCCAATCTAATAGTAAAAGCTGGGTTAGAATAAGAATTAAGACTTGAAAAAACACATGATTTATTATTTTGTGGATCAGTAAAGAGAAGACCTGCACTGTAGCTTTATTTTTCATTTATTAGCTACATGCCCTTGGGCAAGTACGTTAAACTCTCTGTACCTCAGTTTCATTATCTATAAAGTGTGGAAAAATAATACCAGCCTCCATACCTCATAAAGCTTTGGAAGGAGATGAGGTATGTGAAATCATTTTGAAACTATGAGTGCTATGTAAATCTATACTTTTCTTTTTGTTATTGTTTGGAAAAAGCAACTGGTAGAAAAATATTCAATAATTTGAAAGTGGTGCAATAAAAAGTGTTTTTTTAATGCTTATATGAATTAAAATAATTCAGGCACATCATTTTAGAGATCCAAAGGGACAGACATTTGCTTCTGCAATGAAAATGAAAATTAAATACATTTAAAAGCCAAACCTAATATGATAACATATGGGTGTGAAGTATAGCTGTCTCCTCAAAGTTCCTAGCATTTTTTTACTCATTCAGTTACAGAAAGGAAAGAAAGCAAAGCATGTAAACAAGACAACCTGTGGGTAGCCAAAGCACAAACGGACTAATTAAATAATTATGTATATATTTTATAATGTATTTTTTTGACTGCCTGAAGTGAGTATAAATCTATTTATTTAGAGAATTGCAAACCCACTTGCCAATACTATTATCCAGGCACAGTATTCCTAAAGGAAAAATAATTATAATCAATTAAGTAAAGTTTTGTCTTCCTTGGGATCAAAGAAAATACAATAAAAGACCAGTTAATTTAAACTAATTTACATTCAGTAGCATATTTAAATATATATATATATATATATATATATATGTATAATTTGAAATAAAATTTGAATTCCAATTGTGTGGTTTCTTTTCCTTTTAAATTATGGGGGTTTTCCCATAAGTTTAATTATTGTATTCCCAAGTTACTGAGAAAAAACAAACATTGACTTTTCTTTTTACTTTTGATTTAATCTTTGTACCCATCATGGAGAATGCCTGTGGCTTAATTCTTAGAATTTATACTTGAGACAAACTTCTGCATGTTTTTATCTTTAGAGGTTTTTACAATTAGGCCTTTCACTCCTATAAAGAAATGTCCAATATTGGATAACAAAGAGAAAGTCTGTTGTATTCATAGCTAATACTGAGGAATGAGAAATCTATGTAAAATTGATTATATGGTCATCTTTTGAAGTTGTGACCATATGGATCAATCTCAGAGCAATCTCTCAGAGATGTATAGTCTAAATTTTCTTCATTTATATAAAAGAATTTAAGGAAGGAGCCATGTTTTGCAAAAAGCTTATAAAAATTCCATGTTGTCTCCTATTCTCTAAAACCTTACATCTCTAGGGTACTTATCTCATAGGTCTACAATAAAAAAAAATAAGTGAGATTTATTGAACTGGTTCTTTGTAAGCATCTAATAAACATTAGTTATTTTCAATATTAGCTTAGAGGACACTTTCCCTCATTCATGACTTTCTAACCCTTCCATTTCTCTCCTCCACTCTTAATTATAGACTTCCCCTTCCATCTTAATTCTTGTTGAGCCAGTTCGTCCCATCTTCCACCTTCACTATCACAATCCACTGCAAAGCATTACTGCCCTTTTACTCCCACTGTGTTTCTCTCTTCAGTCTACCAGCAAAGTTATAAACTTTATATGCCTTGATTTTTTCTTCCAATTCCACAGTGCTGAAATCCAAAAAACTAACTTGGGAACTGCAGAAACTTCCTTAAAGGGCTGGGGAGGACCAAGAACTGAGCAAACAAAACCAGGACCCACCTTGCCAAACATGGGGAGAGAAAAGCCTGAGTAAACACACTTCACACACACATAGGCAGAATCAGGCAAATGAAGTTCATGTGTTCCTAGTCAAGGGAGACAGGGTAGGATACTGACGTTTGTGGAATGAGCTCTGGGTGGCAGCCACTTAATCTTCTCACAACTCAGTGAGTCTGGTGTTATTGCCATCAACCTTATGTTATAGATAAGAGAGTCACATGGCAGTAAGTCATGAATTTGGGTAGAAGCTAAAAACCTTGGCTTCTAAAGCTCCTACTATAACCAATTAAATGTGTTGATTGCCCAGCTAAGGATGGGGATTATCTGCAGAGCATTGGTAATGGAAATTTGAGTTCAATTTGTGAGCTTTCTTTCTACCCACGAGCATTCAAAATGTCTTCATTGAGTGGCAACTGTGTACCAAATGTTGTTCTAGGTACTGGAGTATTTTATAAGACCACAACAAGTTGACATTCTAATAAGGCAAAAAAAAGACAGAATGAAGGGAGGGAGGGAGGGAGGGAGGGAGGGAGGGAGGGAGGGAGGGAGGAACTGAGGGAGGAACTGAGGGAGGAAGGAAAGGATGGAGGTAAGGAGTGAGGAAGGAAAGGAAAAGAAAACAACTATGATAGATTCAGATGTACTAAATATTGGGTGGTTAGAAAACCACTTTGATAAGTAAAAGTGTTCCATAAGTGATGGAATTTTTTCTTTTCCAAAGACATTTTAGTTTTCAACTAGGTGACCATACTTCCTTCATTATTGGCAGTGGACTGGAGATTTATGGTGTGGCTAGGCTGGAAAAGAGGGACTCTGGATTTTTGGCTTTAGGTTGGATGAGGATTTGGGTGCTCTAATGAAAATAAATGAATTCAATAAAAATGTACTTAGTAAAAAACAAAACTGCCCAACTGCCATTCCATCAGTGGCCATCCATGCTTATATCCTCTTTCCATTCTTTACTCTCCCCACTCCCACAAGAGATTAGATTTTCCTTGGACAAACAAAATAGAAAAGTGAAGATATTATAGATGCTAATTATAGTGATCCCCCAATAAAATGGCTGAGTTCTACACTTGTACCTGAGAGTGAAACTTGCCACTCCCAAGCCTGCCCACTAGTACAGACTATACTCATCTATCACAATAGTCAGTAGACAATACCTAAAGCTAATAAGCAAAAACAAATAATAGTTTAATCTGTTTCCTTAAAAATGAGGTAAACACCAGAAGGAATTGAAAAATTAAATGACGGTTGTGTCTGGAAATAGAAATAAAGGATGAAAGGGTTAGGGGTAGGGAGCTGTCACTTATTTAAAATGTTTATAAAATGATTTGACTTTATAATTATGTACGTGTCTCACTTTACTACACATAAAATTTATACTTAAAGCATGACCGTTATTAAAATGTGCTCAAATTCTTACAGGAGAAGAGGCTCTTTATAAAACAACATTTAAAATCTAAATAAAAGTTCACTGAAAGGATTGATGAGAAGTATAATGAAAAAAACATGAATCATGAGTTTAAATGATGGTGAGTTTATGGGACTCTAATGTGTCAAGTTTACAAGCTTTGATATGCGGTGCTCTGTGTAGAGAAAAATGACAGGATACAGATAGGACTATTTTAAACTTATACGCAAAATATCTCATAACACTATTTTGTTCTTTCACAAGAGAAGCAGTAGTACGTAATGGTTAACAACGCAGCTGAACCAAACAGCCTGGATGTGTCTGAATCCTGTCTATGCCACAAAGTAGCTGTGCCTAATTTCCCATCTGTAAAGTGGGTATGATAATTATACTTCGCTCATGGCATTGCTATGAGGACTAAATGAGTTAATATTTGTAAAGTTAGAAAAGTGTCTGATCTATAGCAAATATCATACATGATTTTTAAATTAAATAAAAATCAATCACAAACATGTTTTGTTATAAACTTTATTAATGTTATAGGCCTATTCCAACTTAAGTTTTAAAACTAATATCCCAAATACTGGAAACACTTTTAAAACATTTCTTATACTAAAATTTAGTATAATTCATTAGAAGCAATTAGTTTTCTATTTTTTCCATAGATATAAAATCAAATAAGCATGTATAGAAAATACATACCGTGTTCCCCCAAAGATAAGGCCACGCCGGACAATTAGCTCTAATGCGTCTTTTAGAGCCAAAATTAATATAAGACCCAGTATTATATTATATTATATTATATTATATAATTATATTTATTATATTACGTTACATTACATTATGTTATATCTGGTCTTATCGTAAAATAAGACTGGGTTTTATGTTAATTTTTGCTCCAAAAGATGCATTAGAGCTGATTGTCTGGCTAGTTCTTATTTTTGGGGAGGCGTGGTATATATGCATGTACATTTAAATGATAGTTTTAGTACAATAAAGTTATGACCAATTAGCTAAAGTAGACAAGCAATGGACACATTTAATATTTTTAAGATTGAAAGATTTGCATTGAAAAGCAACATTAATAACTTTTCACTGTCAATTTAATTATGGGTTTGTTTTAACCTCTTCTCTCTAATGGTTAAAGTTAAATAACATATGGAGATAATGTAACAGAGAATGGATTTGGGAAAAGGAAGTTGCTATGGGATTAAAATGTAATGAAAAGTAGACTTGAATTGGATCCTTAATGGCAACTTCTAAAATCATTGTTAGTTTGTGGGTAGTATTCATGGTATTTGCATACACGTTCCCACTGCCCAGGTTTTCTCTATTTTCCATTAGGAAAAAGAAGAAAACAACGACAGCAATAAAAAACCTCTTCTCCATTAAATAGATGAGAGAAATCGCTATGGCTTCGATCAACAAATATTATTGAGCACATGCAAAACTTCTAAGGCATATAAGAAAGTTAGACTTTGTCCCTGGCTTTGTTAGGGAGTTAAGGCATACACATAAGTTAAGCAATTCAGAAAAAGATTACTCAATGTCATAAAACCATAGGAGTCAACTAAAAATAAAGACTGGTTTAAAAAATAAAAAGTACCTGCAGGTGAAGAAACGAAGGATAACTGGTATGGATGAATTGGTGTGAAATTCAATAATTAGAAAGTGGAATTCAGCAGATTCTTGGAAGGTAGACACAATTTGTATATTCAGTGAAGAAAGGGAAGTATATTCCACTCATGGAGAATAAAATAGGGTAAGATCTGTTCAAGAAACTAGTTTGGTTAGATAAATAGAGAAATAGAAAGGACTAGAAATAAGGCTTCTAGATCTCTTTTTCAATAAAACAAAAGGGGAAGGGGATCTACGTGCACTGACTTGAGCTGAGGTTTCTCGGGGTTGAGTGCTGAAGGCGGTATAGGTATAATCTGTGACTTTGAAGCATGGAATCAAGGGATATCTGAAAACACAACACCAAGGACAAAAACAAATAAAATAGATACTGATCAGTCTAAAACACCATGTCTGAAGTAAATGGACTGCTTTTAAGGAGACCAGGATAAAAGGAATAAATTTATGTGGGCATGCAATAGACGGATACTGGAGTTCTCTAAAATTTTCTTAAATGGAGTCAGGGATGCACTTACAGAGATCTGTGGCCTCATCTCTGCTTGGTGATGAGCTGTGAAGGACACCAAGCAGGTTCCAACAGAAAGTTGGAATGCTAGTTTGAGACCAAATCATCGGAAATCATGAATTTTAGGGCAGGCATGAGTTTTACTCTGGAGGCAATGATGACTTCCTGGAAATTTGGGTAAAATTACTAACGTAAGGAAATAATAAATTTAGGAAGACCACTTGAGAGGTTATTTGTGTTCCCCAAGGTAAGTGGTGATAAGATACGAACCAGAAAATTAGAAATGGGAATTGAAAAGATGAAAAAGATATAACAGGCATTGAGAAAGAAGGACTGAGTTTCAGTGATTATTTGGCTACCAGGATTGAAATCAAGAAAAAGAAATTAGTCAAACATGATTCTAAGGATATGAGAATAGGTGGCCAGGATAATATGGGGAAGAAGAGAGAAGGTGAAGATTACATTGTTTTCAGTTGGCAGGTGTTGGAAATAAAGTATAAAGATAAATTTACATAATGATTTAATCAATGAAGAATTCATGGCTAACTAACTTTCTTAGGCTTTGCTATTTTAAAAGTTTAAAAATATATATCCATTAATAACTGCCAATTTATAATTTTGATTAGCATAGTGGTCTCAAGTTATTTTTCATGTAAGCTGATATGAAATGTGTGGTATTTGAGTCAGCATGAATTAGTTAAGCTGGACTCTAATGGTCTTGATCTGGTTTCTTGGGGGGCAGATTTTCACTTTTTGCAGTATTCTTGGAGCTACCTACTAGGATGGAAATAATCTCACTGAAGCTGAAGTTCACTCTACCATTGAAATTTCTCCAGGTTATAGGCCAGCTGTGGTTCATCACAACTTTGAAAATTTTAGAGTTGGAAGAGGAAGAGAAACAGGAAAGGATATAGCAAGGCTGTGGTCAAGAAGTTGAAGATAGGAAAAGAACCAATATAATAAGATTTGAGAATAGTGTTTCTGAAATTTAATGCACATATGAATCAATTGAGCAATTTTGTTAAAATGCAGACTGTGATGCACTAATTCTTGGAGAAGCCCTAAGCTCTGTATTTTTAACATGCTCCCAGAAAATCAGATGAAGCTGCTGATCCCTGTACCACATTTTCAGTAGCAAGGCACTAGAGATCAAAAGAAAGATTTTTTAAAACAAAACAAGGTTTCTGTGCCACACACTTTCAGTTCATTGCAGATTCTCCACCCAGCACTGTGTCCCGGGAGGCTGGCCCTTATGGAATACACCAGTAGGCTTCTTTGCTCTGATTTCCTGTTATTTTGGGTCAGTAAGAGAAGTTGGCTGGAACTGGAAGGACCAATGTGATGAGATCTGGGTATATGCAATCAGTTTTGCTACAACAGACATTTGAGGTGCTAAAAGTTACGGCACTGTGCAAAATCATGCAGTTAAAACCACAAGGCTATGGGGGAAATGGGACTGGGGCAGAGCACTCAAAATCTTTGTGTGTGTGTGTGTGTGTGTGTGTGTGTGTGTGTGTGTGTGTGTGTGTGTGAGAGAGAGAGAGAGAGAAAGAAAGAGAGAGAGAGAGAGAGAGAGAGACCTAATAATTGTAGCACAGTTTTACACATATTAAATGTTAAAAAATACACATGCATATTAAATTAATATGGCACTTTACCTTGAAAAGGACCTGAAGTTTGCTTGTAGAAGTGGGCATTAGAAAAATTGCAGAATGTGAGTTACCATAAAGCGGTGGAAGGAGGATTATCTGGAATTGGAAGGAAAGTGTGACACCTGATATGGATAGAAGTGGCTCACAACATGCACAGTGAACTGAGGTAGCTGAGGTGTGCGCATGTGTGCGTTTTATGTTCCTGTTCAGCACCGTTCAGCTATGCTGTTTTCTCTGTTCACCTAGTATGTCTCATGGGTGAACTTGTCCAAAAACAAACATCAAATTCAGTTTTGTTTAAATCGTTCCCTAATATATCAATCGCATTGGAACAAATTTGCATTTTTCCCAGCAAGAGTTTTGCCGCAGGTTGCTGCAGATTGTCTGCATTTCTGTGCTTAGAGACCTGGCTCAGACAGGTATTCTCTCCTACAACTACAGAAATTACTTCTGAGTTCTGGTAACCGCCATTCAGCCTTCCCCTTTGGAGCTGGGGGTGGTAACATCTCCCTGCTATTACTAACCCTGGGTGATTTCACCATTGACTGTTAGTTTCACTTAACCTTGCCCATACCTTTATAAATAGTCCCTTTAATACTTGCCCACCTGTGCTGTTTGAATTTGTCATATATGTCCTTCCTGTCCTGGACAATGTTCAAATGTAATTAGTGATGTGAAGAGGCAAAGGAGAATGAGGGCTTGGTGGAAGACATTGAATTTAATTTTTACTGGTGACCACTAAAAGATACTTTGATGAACTGGTTCTATATACAGCAGCCAGAGAGATATTTTAAAAAGTAAGTTATATCAAGCCATTCCCTTTCTCTAAACCTTACAATGGCTTCTCTTTACTCCTAAAGTAAAAGCAGTGGTCCTTTCAGTGGTTTAGAAGATCCTGCATGGCCTGGTTTTCGGTGACATCTCTGAATTCATTACTCTCTAGTAACTGTTCTCCATCCTAGAACATACCAGGAGGGTTTTTCAATAATTCGGCAAGTGTTTGAGGAGGCATCTTAACTGAAGACATTTGAAGTCTGTTTTCCTGGATCAGAAGTATAATTTGTAATTGGGAACACATTTTCTAAGTATAAAGGCACTTGACTTTCCTGACTGGGTCAGACAATTTATTCATCCACTGAAAAGCCTAGTGATATTCAAACTGAAATGTTTTCAAATTATGCAAATATGACTCTAATGAAAAGGAAGGCTACCAAACTGCCCCAGGCTTTTGGAAATCATCCAGGAAATTCAATGCCTGACTCAGGTAGTAATCTTATCATCCCTGAACTGGTCATCTAGTCATGGCCTGGAAATATTTCAGGTTTCTGTTTACATTTTATTAGGGTTCAATTATAAATCACTTTTTTTGAGTGGAAAAAAATATACCTTCTGCCCAATAGTTCCAGCCAGGCACTATGGCAATAAGGAACTGCAAATTGTTTCATTAAAATCAAGACACCCTTTTGTGTTTAAGGTTCATTTCAAAAAAAGCCTGAAACCCAGCAATTTTTCCTCCCAGTATAACAGCCCCCTCCAGCTTTTCCTTTAGCCAGAAGACAGCTAGAATCTTGTCTACTCTTTAAGGTTCATTTATATTTTGCTGGAAAATATTTTGTTTTACATTCTTATAACCATCACTAACATCACAAGCTCTTAAATTATTTAAGGTAGAAAAATGAGGGAAACACTTCTAATGACACAAAAATTGCATTTCATAGTTTGAAAATTTAAAGAATGTGCCTTTTTTTTCTCCCCAAATTCTTATCTTTAGCTAGGATAGATGAATTTTCCAGGCTCGAAGTTTCTATATGTTCACACATAAGAAAACCAAGGATTCTATTTCCTTATATTTCTATCTGAGAATAATTTTTATTGAACTTTCAGAACTAGTTTAAGACTAATTTTATTAAGTTGAAATCACTGAGTTGGCTATAAGATAAGGCTACTATTTGATTATGATGCATCTGATGATATGAAATATCTACATTAGCGATCTATTTCTCTATTCTAATTGAATAGTTCAAAACACTAATAAAAGTATAACTTTAATTCATATATTTAAAATAGTTTTTGTGAATAGCAGTTATATAAATTCTTGCAGAGCATTAGTAGAATAATGATATCTAAATCATAACAATATTCATTCAATCAGTTTTTTATTCATTTGATGTTTTTAGAGAATGATTATGTGGAAACATAATAAAATAGCAAAGAGTGACATTTTATACTATGTTTCATGTTTTTATATTGAAGGACACTTTGATATTAAAAGTGGTAAATGATAGACATTTTGGGCAGCTAAATTACAGTTTTTGCTTTCTTGTAATGAAAATATTCCATATATAGATGTTCTCAGATAATGCTATTTCCAATTTTTTACACTATATTCATTTATGTCTCACTGACTAGAAGCCAGATACTTGAAGAACAAGTTTTCTATATTCCTCAAGTATCTAACATGTAAGATAAGGAGTAGAAACTGAATAAATATGTGCAGAGTGATATAAAATACCCACGTAATCATGTGGATGTTTATTTACTTGAAGTGATGAAATATCTGCATGTTTGAATTTATATTTATGTATATGTTTAGTTACTCTTTATGCATCTTCTTAAATTGAAACCAGCCTTTATTATAATCTTATAAATACTAAGAAGAGAGTGAATTATAAATACAATTATCAAGTTTTGTAAAAGTTTGATGTGGAGAAATCTTATTCAGGAATTATCTCTTCAGATATTTTGTTTTCTCTTTCAGAAAAGTCAGATGCCCAGGAAAGATACCAGGGCAAAATACTAGAGAATGCAGAAGACAAACACAAAACAAAAACAACACTTAAAAAATCCAGTGACCACATTTTTATACAGTTTCACTGAAAAAGAAAAATAACAGAATAGCCATTGTACAATTTGGCCAGATAGGGGATGTATATAAAAGTGACATGAAATGAAATAATTTGGTATCTTCATGACAGCTGGCTTACAGAGAGGCCCCGAACAGGAAGGTGCACTGTGAGGGAGGCGTTGATGGTCCTGGCATTAAATGAAGATCAACAGAGACTCACTTTTTCAGCCAAGTTTCTATTCTTGAGTAGAAACAGAAAACATACAGTGATGGGTGCAACATCTGTTAAATTGTTTTTAATGTGCCAAGCTAGAATGGGCTTTTCAGTTTGAGAAACAGGGTTTAAAAAAAAAAAGAAGAGAAATGTGACACAAAATTAGGAAAGAAAATATTTATGTAAAGAAATCTTCACAAGAAATACTGTAAATTCCTGACTGAAAATAGGTTGACAGGCAGTTTGATGGCATAGCTGAGGGAGACAGACAAGAGATTCTGGGTTTTATTTTTTCATACAGTGACAATGAAATGAAACAGCAATTTCATACAGTTGGGCTACAGAGAAGACATAATTTTTGTCACACACCTTCCTTCTGCTTTCTGATTTATGGGGAGACAATGGCATTGAAAATATAGAGGGTAACAGCTATATGTCTAGGATGAAGACGATCCCATATAATATGGCAATTGTAGGGAGGTTGCAGAAAGCTGATAGAGGGTGGTGACTTCTCATTCTTAAAAGTCAAGGAGACTATAACATCAAACACAAAGTCATACTAGAAAGAAACAGAAGCAAAGAACATGGATAATGTGATTATAAGCCTAGTGAGGATGCCAACTGACATAATTTCTGGGCCAAATTGAGCATAACTATATATAGGAGCCTAGGAAATTAACCAAATCTATTTATAATCAACACTGAATATGGAGTATTACGAACAAGTAATTCCTTGCCTTCCTGTCAAATTCTACTGGTTAAGATCGACGTAATTAGTTGCCTATATATTCCATTTAAATACTAATCAGCTAAGGTCTTTTACACAGTTGAACACTATTGTTGACTAAATCTGATCCTGTTTCAGGTATAGGCCAATGAAGAGAATAGGGTAAATATGAAGGATAAGCTACTTGTCAAAGGAATAAGCCTGTATTTCTAGAAAGTAATGATTGAAAAATAATGACTTATTTCTTGGCCTTTGGAATCCCTCTTTCCCTTTGGCATAATTTAATACATTCATGGTAGGCCCTTAAAAATCAGTTATTAAACAATTTTAAAATAGTAATTTCTCTAGAGTCTGCATCTTGATATTGCACTTATCAGGTATTCCAGAGGTTTTGAGTGGAAATTTGTCTTATTTCTATGAATACTACAGTTGCAGTAGTCACATTAGTTCCACATTACAAGCTAAACAGTCTCTTGGAAAAAAAGAATTTTAAAACATTTTAAGAAGGAAGAACAACAGTTATAAAAATCTGCTAGAAATATAAGAGAAATCGAAACACATGAGTAATAAGATTTACTTTATTGTCCATACATAAGCTAAGTAATATAAAGATAAAATATGCGTAAAAATCTTCACCTTGAAAACACTACCTTTTTACATGCATGTGGGTTATTTATAAAAATTACAAAAACCCAAGTAAAGCTCCATAACCCAAAGACTAGTTGCCACTGTAAAAACAAAAGAAGTTTCAGAGATAAATAAAACATATCCACTCATCTCCACTACCCCAGATCTTAAGACTAGGTAGTGTTAAAAGAATATTCTACCAAATCTTTAAAATTAATATATCAGAAGAAAGAAGTAATACATTTTATAGATTCTAAAAGGTATTAGATAACATTAATATCTAAAATAAGAATCAATGCAAATTTCTACAATACAATAACATATGAATAAACATATGCACATAATAGATGGCTATTTCCATATGTTAAAATTGGCACAGATAAGACTTTCATAGTTGTGACTAATGTATCATCCCAAAGCTGACATCATGCTTTAGCACTAAAGACTGGAACAAGATAACTGCTATCACCTTAATTATTTATCATTGCTATAGAGTTAGTAGCCAATGCAATCAGGCAAGAAAACAAAGAAGGAGGTATAAGAGTAAACTATAAAAAGATCCTTGCTATCAGCCAAAGTGAGTACCTAGGAAACCTAAAAAAAAAAAAGTCAATTGAAAAATTATGACAAGTAAAAATTTAGTAGATGACTATGTATAAATTTAATATACAGAAATTAATAAAATGCAGTTATAAAACCAAAACTAGTTAGAAACTAATTAGAAAATCTAATAGCAGAAATAGCCCATTTACAAAAGTAACACAATGATTACATACCTAGAATTAAATTAACTGAAAAAAGATATATATATATATATATATGTATATATATATATATATCTTTTAATATATATATATTAGACAGAAGTAAGAAGGTAAATGAACAGATCTCTAATTTTAATGGTTGATTTTGACACTTCTTTCTGACTATGAATTATCAAACAGACAAAAACAATTGATGATATTAAAAACTCAAACAACATAGTTAATAAGCTTATGTGTAGAATTTTGCATCCATAGAAATAGTTCACACATTTCCAGCTTACGTGGAACATTTACCAAAACTGAGCAAACAATAAAAACCAAAATAAGTATCTACAAAATCATTATTATACATTCCTTATTTTATAACCTCAATGCAGTCAATTTAGACTTTGCAGCGAAAAGAAAACTGTAATTCCTACATTATTGGAATGTGAAACAAAACAAAACAAACAAAAAAGAACATCCTTTCTAAGAAATACATAGTCCTAAAAGGAAAGTATAATGTGAATCATAAAATAATTATAATTTAATGACAAGGAAAATAAAAACTTGTAAAATAATGAATATACTTCTTTTCATTAAATGCATATAGTTAAAGAAATGTAGTAGTCATCTCATAAGCTTAAAAAATGAAAAATTGGAAGGCCCAAATAGGTAGAAAGAAAGAGGTAAAAGAAAAGAGTTAATAAAATAGAAAACAAAGGGACAATGGAGAGGTTTCAGAACCTCTCCATAAACCAAAAACATTTAAAATAAAATAGGAAAATAATCTGATAAAATTGATCAAGGGGAAAAAAAACCAGTAAAATTGCACAATATTAGAAATGGATAAAAGGACACAACCACACATTTTAAAAATCTCTACAGTTGCAAAAGAAATGTATGAAATGGACAATTTTCAAAATAAATTTAAATTAACAAAACTTCAAAAAGAAAGAGAAAAACCAACTAGATCTACATCCACTGAAGAAATTGAATTAGAGTTTAACACACAGTCAATTCTTATTATTTACATTAGATGTGTTCCATGAAGTCACTGTGAACACTGAATTAGGAAATATGAACTACTGCTCCTCGGGGAAGGTGCAAGGTTAGATTTCTGACAGCCTCTGGTCACATTTTCATCAATCAATAAATAGTCTTGTTTTATGTGTGTTTCTGTTAAAGACACTGTATATAATACCGTGTTTCCCTGAAAATAAGCCCTAGCATGATTTTTCAGGATGACATCCCATGAACATAGCCCTACTGCGTCTTTTGGAGAAAACTTAATATGAGACCTAGTCTTAATTTCGGGGAAACATGGCATATATTGTTGATTCATTAACATTGACTCATGGCCAACAGCATTATAATGTGCCTGAACAAAGCTGATCTAACATAGGTATTTGTTCCATAAGACACATCACAGCCTTCTTGCACTTAGCAACTCTAGACAGCATCTCAGCACTACCCTTGGGGACCATTGGAGCAGAAAAATCACCAACTAAAAGTACAAAAATGTGAAAACACCTGTCATAACTAGACCATGAAAAGGACACTTGTTTACATTGTGAGATCTGGAACAAAAAGGCAATGTCACCTTGTTTGACCTCAGATAGGAACATTCACATTGAGTGACTTGAGATATTTCAAAACTGCGTATCTGTGAATGACTGCAACAGCCCTGTGAATATCTATTTTGGGGTTACAAATACATTTCAATGATTAGATGAAGTCAAAGATACAGAATCAATCCTTTAACAATGAGGATTGACTTTATACCCCAAAATCCCAAAACCCTATTTCTCTTCATAGTTTTATAAAGCTGTCAAGAAATTGATAATCTCTGTTTTATGCAAAATATTCTAGAGAAGAGAGAAAATGGAAAAGCTTCCCACCTTGTTTACAGACTTAATACCAAAACTAGATAAGGAAGGAAAATTATTGGATAATTCACTTAATAACATATAGGGCAAGTTCAAATAAAATAGTATTAGCAATCCAAACTAGAAAGTGATTTAGATAACCAAGTAGATGTAAAGGATTAAGTTCAATAGTAGAAAGCAATAAAGTAATTCACATTGTTAACAGATTAAAAGAGAAGAACCCTATAATCATCTCAAAATGCAGAAATAAACAAGAAGATTGCATAAAACTTATAATACCTTTTAATCATTAAAAAAAAAAAAAAGCAAAATCCTGCTTTTCATTGCCTTGGGCCTCTAGTTCTAAAACTTCAGCTTACATCCAGATTATGTAGAGGGCTTGCTAAAATACAGTTTACTCTGCCCCCCCCCCACCTAGTATTTTTGATCAGTCGATCTGGTGTGGAGTTCTTAGAACCTTCTAGTAAGTTCCCCGGTGATGCTCGTCCAGGTAACTCTTTGAGAACCACTGGCATAGGCGATGCAGGCCCAGTATAATCACTATTCTGATTTTCAAGAATAATTAGAAATATGGACTTTTATGTAAAATAAAACTCTTTTTTAAAACACTGAGCGGCCCAAATCAATCATATTGTTTTAGGGTATATCTGCCGTGTGTATATCCCTTAAAAATGTAAAGATGGATGTTTTGTGGTTTGTAATGTTCCTGCTCACTTATGTCTGCCTTAGTTTATATTGCTATTAGAAAAATCCTACAGAATTATCCTGACCTTCATACTTAATCCTCAGCTGCTTTATGATCATCAATTTGATATATGTATGATTGGTACCATATCAATGATTCTAGTAGGTTTCTAACACATAAATTAGACCATGCACTATTTTCATACAGCTTCCTTTGTAATAACTATGTATGGTGTCAGATGGGTACCAGACTTATCAGGGTGATCACTTTGCAAGGTATATAAATGTCCAATCATTATGTTGTACACCTGAAACTAATATAATATTGCATGTCAACTATAATTGACAAATAAATTTAAAAACAGAATATGTAATGGTTTTAAAGAGAAAAGAAACAGATTCTTGTGATACAGGTTTTTACTCAACAGAGTTAATGCTTCATTTTTTATTCAGAGAATAGTGCAAATTAGAAGTGGAAAATAACTGTGCACTTAACTAGGATTTTGTGTTATGTATGTGGGAAATCATGAGCAAGAATATAAACATGTTAAAACGAGGAAGCTTGATCTATGTGTTAACAGTCTTTTTATTAAAATTTAATATACATAGATTTTACTGTGCATTCACTTTTTTCTATTTTAAATTTGTCGCTCCTGGTATCCAGGAATAGCATGTAGTATCATATATTTAAGTAGGATAACAAGAGAGAAAACATAAAAGCTTTTTATTCTTTTGCAACATGCTAGTGGATTTTTAAACAGTAATTATTTTTTTGTTCTGAAGGTATTTGTCATCGATGATACATTTGAAAACATGTTTTGTAAAGCTTAAGTCATTATTTAAAAGGAAACAGTGGTACGTATAAATCTGTCATCAAAAATTTTCACAGATTCAAAATAAGCATTTTCCTTTCAATTTAGTTATTTTATTTTCATTTTAAAAGGAGTGAGTAAATTTTACTGTACGAGTATGTGATTGATGAATGGCAGAATTTCCCACTCTATACCTCAGCTGGGAACGAGATCAAGTGCATGGCTGCACAAAGGGCTGGGCAAAGCACCGGACTGGCTCCAAAATGAGCCTTATGTTGATGAAAACAGTTTCCCAAATGTAGTAATCGTAAAGAATATGATAAAAATATTATATTTCCTCATGACATATAATTTTTTCCTGTCAATGTAAATAAACCATGAATTCTCAAATAAAATTTTGATGGTTTCAAGAAAAGAACTTGCTCATTGGTCTAAATTGGAGGTAATATTTTTTAATGCTGAGTGCTAAAAAAAAACCCAACCCTATTTTTGAATAAATACGAATTCAGTTTATCCATGATGAGAAAAATTGAAAGCTGGAGTAAGAAACAAATTAGATAACACAAGTTAGAATGAAAATATTTCATTCATGTTCCTTGGCTTTTTTAAAGGATGGGTTTTCAAAACACAAAGTAAAAAGCAGAGTAATTTCGCATTTTGTGAGTAGAATCATTTGCATCCTCCAAAGATTTATTTTGGTCTGTAATATTTAAAGTAAATCAGATTGATTAATGGATTACTGTAAATTCTCAACCGTCATTTAGGGTTCTTGTACTTGGGTGGAGTTCTTTATCCATGCAATGCTTTTTAAGTGACTTACATCCATGACTTTAAATCCTTTTTTCTCAGTTCTCTTTGAAGTTCAATTATTTATTTTATTTCCCTTCCACCACCGTGGTAATCTGTGCTTTAGTTTTATGTTCTCTTTTATTCCCACATTTCTAGGTGAACTTGGAGTTCTTTTTGATATCTTTTAAATTTCTGTATCACATCAGTTTCATTCTGGCAGATGCAGCCTCTAAAATAAGCTGCGTGATGCACTCAAACCTAAAATAAACCATTATTTGAGGGTTAGGTGCGTCATACCTGCAAATAACCTCATTTATCTAGAGAAATGTATTTAATGCTATTGTATAAATACCAGTGTTTCAGTGTGCTCTATAATACCATCTGTCACTTCTTTTCATATAATACATAATTCAATGTATCCTTATTCCATTTTTTTCAGATGCAGAGCTCTTGCATACATCTCTACATACCATGACAAGAATCCAGGTATTATGAAAATTATATCAAATATTATCCAAGATAAAATTTTAATGCATGTTGAATCAAGTACTTTCTCCGTTGCTAAGATATACATACATCAAGGAAAGCTTATATCATTGGTATATTCCACCAACTTCTTTTAAAATATATTTTAAACACAGTGTTCAGGAAAGTAGAAAAGGAACTGCTGTTTCTATTAGAGGAATGTCAGTTCGTCTCTGGTTATGCCATAGGGGCCACTCTGCTAGAGAAGCAAAAGAGAAGATAATGAAAACACAAAATGGTAACGTGTTGTTGTGAAATGGGCATAGTTTTTTCTTATTCTTCTTAATACTTTGCTTGAAACATTTTTTCCCCTGATAAGAATAAGATCATAATTAGATGTATATTCACAGGAATTTAGATCCAGAATATATGTCACACAAAGGTTAGATTAACAAACATTTGCTGAGTAAATACTAAGTGCCAGGCATGAGGCTGGGTTGAGGACCCTGAAACAGAGCAGATCCCAGGTACGCATGCTCTGATGGGACTACAGTCACACAAGACTGTTACAAAGCACCAGTACAGTTGGCACAGTGGAAGGAAAGCCTGTGGACAGAAGAGCTGCTGAAACAGGTGCCTACGTTAATTTGGCCACTGGAAAGAAGGTGGTGCCGTAGTTGGCTTTTTAAGGAAAGTTTACTTGAGATTCATTTTGAAGAATGAGTAGCAGTTAATTGTTTAGGTTTTTTTTGATCATGCATTTTATCTAAGCACTTTTAGGGAATAGAAATTCCGAAATTATCTTGTTATTCACAACTGTGTAGGTTGCATCAAAGAAGACAATTCATATAACTTCTCTTTTCTTCCTGCTTACATACACACGTACACAAACACTTTTTTTTAATGTGTGGCTTTACCGTTGGATATATTGCTTTATAGTTAAAACTGTATGATGTCTATGTCTGTGCAAAAATAGATGATAGGAATTATGTATTAGATGACCACTTTAATGTAGTTAAAATTTACCTTCTAAAGCAAAATTTCATATTTCTCTTCACACTGACTTTCTTTAAATACAAAGAATACACGTTCTTAAAACATGACACAGAAATAGATTCTATTGTCTGTGGTCTGCGTTTCTTTTGGATACATTATCTCATTACTATGGCAGATTCTTCTTTATTTCAAAAGCCCAGGAATTGAAATTAAGGGAATGAATGCATGTTTGCTCCATGGGGTCCCTTCTAGGAAAGGAATAACTTTATATTTATTCCAGCTTCAACTCTTTTTCATTCCACAATTTTGGAGAGAGGATAATTGATATCCTAACACATATCTTTTTGTCTGGTAATGAGATATACATTTTGTAATAGGCACATTGCAATAATTCCGGTTGGTCTTACATGGAGCAGGTGTTTCTTTGGCTATGAATTCAGTTTTATTATGGGCAAAAGAAAGTATGTTAAGATATGATTTTAATCAATATGGTACAGAAACCGAGAGAAAACATCCTTTTGACAAGCTGTTTGATTGTCTTCAGAAAAAAGCCTCTACCAGTTTAGTAAAAATGGGCAAAGATTCATGAAGAGATAACATTTTCCCTTATTTCTTCTTGAAAGACTGTTTATTGGTTCTTCTAACATCTATTTTTCTGAGCTCTATCTAAGCCAACATAATTTAGGCCATATTGTTCAATACATTTTTTCCCATTCTGGCTAATTTCATGGTGTTTTATTTGTTTTGCTTATTCATTTATATTATGCTACACATGTATTTTACACATACAAAAAAATATAAAAATAATATGCTATTTTGTCTTTATCTACTGTGCAATTTAACAAAGAAAGCATTACAAATACAGATGAAACCCTTTTGAGCATGGCTCCATGATTTCATTGAGTGTGATCAGGCCTGGAACTAACCACTATCTTAAATTCTCTGTTTAACCTATATGTTTTCATACGTTTACCAATGAAGCGCGTATTGTTAACATATGGTATCATTTTATATGTTTTAGTATCATGTTCTGTATTTATCCTGGCAACTTCTTTTACTCAACATTATACTTTTGATTATCTTTTCCATATGTAACTCTCCTTCATTTGTTTTCATTGCTGTATAATATTCCATTGTATGCCTTTACCACAATTTATTTGTCCATTCACATGTTAGTAGACTTAGATTGTGTTCAACTGTTTGTTATTGCAAACAAATCTACAATGAACATTTTTGTTCTTGTCTCTCATGTCTTTTGTACTTGTGTAACATTTTTCTAGGTCATATAATACAACAGTGAAATTACTGGTTTAGAAACTCTGTGCCTTTAAAATTAAAATATTGGTAAATTGACCTCTAAACTGTCGGGTACCAACTTGTTCTTCCACCAACAGTTTGTAAGAATTCTGGAAATAAAGACAAATTCATCTATTCTCTTCCAAAATGCGTGCCTTTTGGTTCATTGTTGAATAAAGTGGTGAGAGCTGATATCCTATTCTTGTTTCTGAGCTTGAGGGAGCATTTAGTTTTTCAACCTGAAGTAGCTGTTAGTTGTAGAATTTTATAGATGCCCTTTATCAGGTTGGTGAAATTAATTTCTAATCTTAGTTTCTGAGAATTTATATCACTGATTGTTTTTGCTTATTGTTTTCGGTCACAGTTTCTTGCTTCTTGGCCTTTCTAGTTTGGGAATATTTGTTTTGTTTTTGTTTTCTTGTTTTTTGACTTTCTGCTAGACATTGTGTTTTCGTGTTATAGAGTGCTTAGACCTTGTGATCTTCCTTTAAAGACTTTTCCTGGAAGACAGTTTAATTATTATGGAACAGTTTCATCCTTTTGAGTCTTGTTTTTAAACTTTGATGTGGTAGTATTGACGAGTCTTTACTTAGGAATAAATTAGTCTCCACTGACTATCTTGTTGATCATCAGGGGAGGTCCACTCGGATTAGTCAGCTTTTGAATGACACCCTTCCCTGTGTGAGCACTGGGAATTCTGGAGTTTACAGCACTCTGGTCATTATTACCTGGCCTTCTGGAGTTTTGTTGCATGCATGTACAATTTAGTCTTTAACAACAGATTTAAAGGGATTTCTACACAGATTCTTGGAGTTCTTTTTTTGAATAGTTTCTTTATCCCTGGAACTCTGCCTTGCAACTTCCAGCTACCTGAGGCTCAACTGAACTGAAATATTTTTCTCTTCAATATGTGAGACAACACGCCCTACTTGTGATTTTCTTCATTTCACCATAATCCATGTTGTACCTATAGGAGGACAGATAGGCTGATTGTAGGGCTCATTTCTCTTTTTTTCAGAGATCACAGTTTTTACCTTGTGTATTCTCCAATATCTGAAAACAGGTTTCTGATGTATTTGTTGAATTTTCTAGTTGTTTCCAATAGGGAGTAAGTCCCAGATTGAGTCCTATGCTCTACTGTGGCTAAAAGCACAATCCTTATTTTTATGTGTATTTTAAAATAGACTATAATTTTAGAGCAGTTTTAGGTTCGCAGCAAAATTTAGTGAAGGGACAGATTTTCCATACAGCCTGTGCCCCTATACATTCACACCCTCCCCGTTATCGACATCCCCCACCAGTGGGGTACATTTGTTGCAATTGACGAGTCTACATTGACCCATCGTTTTCACTAAGATTTCATAGTTTACATCAGGGTTCATTCTTGGTATTGTACATTCTGTGGGTTTGAACAAATGTATAGTGGCATGTGTCCACCATTATAATATCAGAGTAGTTTCACTGCCCTAAAAACCCCTCACACGCGGCCTACTTATCTCTCCCTCCGCCTTGACTTCTAGCAACCACTGATCCCTTTACTCTTTTCACAGTTTTGCCTTTTTCAGAATGTCATATATTTGGAATCATATAGTACATAGCCTTTCCAGAATGGCTTTATAGTTCACTTATGTTTGGTGTTGAATAATAGTCCATGTTGGGATGCACAAAAGTTTATCTATTCACTTTCCTACTGAAGGATACCTTGGTTGGTTTCAAGTTTTGGCAAATCTGAAGAAAGCTTCTGGCAACATCTGTGTGCAGGTTTTCATGTGAACATACATTTTTACCTCCTTTGGATAAATACCAAGGAGTGTGATTGCTGCATCATATGGTAAGCCTATGTTTAGTTTTGTAAGAAACTGCCAAATTGTCTTCCAAAGTGGCTCTACCATTTTGCATTCCCACCAGCAATGAGTGTGAATTCTCGTTGCTCCACAAACTCACCAGTATTTGGTGTTGTCAGTGTTCTGGATATAATAGGTGTGTACTATTGATAGTATCTCATTGTTGTTTTAATTTGTATATCCCTGATGACATATAATGAGGAGAATCTTTTCATGTGCTTATTTTTTATCTGTACATCTTCATTGGTGAGATGTCTCTTCAGATCTTTGGCCCACTTTAAAATCAGCTTGTTTGTTCTATTATTGTTAAGTTTTAAGACTTTGTATGTTTTAAATAACGGTCCTTTATTAGACATGTTTTTTGCAAATATCTTCTCCCATTTGGTGGCTTGTCTTCTCATTCTGTTAACATCATCTTTAGCAAAGTAGTTTTTTATTTTAATGAAATCTAGCTTATCAATTATTTCTTTCATGAATCATGACTTTGATGTTATATCTATAAAATAATCAACATACCCAATGTCATTTAGTTTTTCTCCTCTGTTATCATGAAAGAGTTTTATACTTTCGGTTTTACAGTTAGGTCTATAATCCATTTTGAATTGTTGTTGTTGTGTGTGGGAGTGTGTGTGTGTCACAGATGTAATATCTGTGTCTATATATATGTATACATATATATATTTTTTTGACATGTGGATGTCTAATTGTTTCAGCAACATTTGTTAAAAAGGCTATCTTTGCTCCATTGTATTGCGTTTGCTCTTTTGTAAAGATCAGTTGATTGCAATATAGGTGGGTCTATTTCTGGGCTCTCTATTCTGTTCCATTGATCTATTTGTCTATTCTTTCACAAATACCATACTGTCTTGATACTGTAGCTTTATAGTAAGTCTTAAAATCAGGTAATGTCAGTTCTCCAACTTTGTTCTTTTCCTTCAGTATTGCACTGGCTATTATGGGTCTTTTGCCTCTGCACATACATTTCAGAATCAGTATGTCAATATCCCCAAAATAACCACTGGGATTTGATTGGGATTGCATTGAATCTGTATATCAAGTAAGGATGATCTGACATCTTTACAAGATTGAGTTTTCTTATCCATGAATATAGGATAGCTATATGTGTTTAGTTTCTCTGATATTTCTTCACATGGGGTTATTTTTGTTTGTTTGTTTGTTTTGTTTTGTTTTTAGTTTTTCTCATATACATGGCATAATTGGTTTGTTAGATTTATACCTAAGTATTTCAATTTTAGGGGTGCTAATATACACGGTTTCATGTTTTAATTTCAAATTCCACTTGTTCATTGCTATAATACAGGCAAAGGTAGACTTTTGTATATTCACCTTGTATCCTGCAAACTGCTGTAATCATTCATGAATTCCAGGAGTTATTTTGCTGACTTTTTGTTGACTTCTGCATAGACAATCAAGTCATCTGCAAAGACAGATCTATTTTTTTATTCTCAATCTGTATATCTTTTATTTCTCTTTCTTTTTTAAGAAAGATTTTTATTAAAAATCTAGGTAACAATAGTATATTAGTTTCAGGGGGTACACCATAGTTATTCAACATTTATATACCTAAAGAAGTGATCATCATGGTAAGTCCAGCAACCATCTGATATTGTACCATGTTATCACTATATTATTGACTATATATTTCTATGCTGTATATTACATCCCTATGACTTATTTGTTTTATACCTGGAAATTTGGACCTCTTGTTTCCTTTCACCTTTCTCCCCTTTTAAATTTTTCAATTATAGTTGACATTCAATATTATTTTATATTAATTTCAGGTGTACAGCATAGTGGTTAGACATTTATATATCTTCAGAAGTGATCCCCCTGACTAATGTAGCATTATACACAGTCATTACCATATCATTGACTGTATTCCCTATGCTTTACTTTACATTCCCTATGACTACTTTGTAACTACTAATTTGTACTTCTTAATCCTTTTACCTTTTATACCCTTCCCACCACCATCCTCCCATCTATTACACCAACAAATCTAGTACCCCTGTGATACCATACATAGTTATTACAATATTATTGATTATACTCCTTATGCTATAACTTACATCCCCATAATTACTTTGTATCAATCAGTTTGTACTTCTTAATCTCTGCCCCTTACTTTACCCACACACCAAACCTCTCCCATCTGGAAAACATCAAAATGTTTTCTGTATCTATGAGTTTGTTTCTGTTTTGTTTGTAAATTTTGTGTTTTAAATTCCACATATAAGCAAAATCACATTGCAACCGACTTCCTGGATTTGTATGTCTATTTCCTTCACCAAGTTAAGAAAGTTTTTAGTCATCATTTCTTCAAATAGATTCTTTGTTTCCTTATTTTGGTGTTTGTTTCTAGGTATTAGGTATATTTACTATGGCTCCCCATCTTAGCTGGGAGGTCTTACGGAGTAGGTGCCCTGTGGGGCCCTGGCACAGTCTCCCTGATCACCTGAGCTGGGTGCTCCAGGAGTGTCCCTTGTGTGGGTTGTGTGTGCCCTCCTGTTATAGTTGAGTCTGGATTTTCAGGGTGTGGGATAGACTCTCTGATTGATTGGCTGTGGGGTTTGGCTATGTCCACAGCTTATGGGCTGCAGGGGGTGAGGGAAGGCTTACCCCACTGAGTGTGATTTGCCCCAGTGTCTCTGGTCCCTGGTGCCTACTAAGACCACCCTTTGTATATGCTGCTTATGGAGCTAATTGGATGCTATGCTGTGGTCTGAAGCCAACTTCCAAGTATGTTATTTCTGAAGCCTCTTGGAGGTGCAGGTCCAGGTCACCTACTGCCTGTGACCAGTTTGGGCGACCTGGTAGGAGCTACAAAGTGATCAAATGTTATTTGCTGCTTGTGCTAAACCTGTAGGTATATGGGAGATGTCACACTGCGAACCCACAATGGCTGCCACTAGTACCGGGGCCAAGGGTATCTCTGCAAAAAGCCAGAACAACCCAAGGCCTGCTGCTGCATGCCAGCTCCCTTAAGGTTCAGCCACTGATAGAGACTCATGGGGTATGCAAGTTGTGTGAGGCAGGGTCTCAGGAAATCACTAGAATTGGAAGAGTTGTGTTCACCAGGTTAATGTAAATTTTAGTTTGATGCCAGTGCTGAGCCTGGAGCTACTCATCAAAAGTCTCAGAACACACCGAGGCCAGTTGCCTCCTGTCTGGGACCTACTGGACTCCAATAGTTTTTCAAAAAAAGTGTAATGCAGGCAGGGATGGCTTCTCATGGAGAAAGTGCCTCAGGAGTTGGGGGAGTTGGGAGAGATGGGGTCCCAGGGGACCTTACCAGACCATTTAGATTCAGATTTGGTGGAGAGGGGGAGGGCTCAATGCAGTAAAGATGGTACCTGCCTGCTGGCTGCATGGGAAGATAGGACTCCTCACAGGGAAAATGATGACTGTCCTCCAGCCCTTGCCTCAAGGCCACAGACCTCAATCTAATCCCCATATGCCTCTAACACCCTTAAGTCACCATCTATTCACTGGATCCCTGGGTGAGTGCCTGAGAGCAAGTGAGTCTGTGAGTGGATTGTGTAAGATGACATCTTGGTTTCCCGCAGCCTTCCATCTCACCCAGATGGTCGTAATCCCTACTGTTTTTTACAGCCAGATGTTGTGGTGCTACTCTTTTTGGCAGCACTACTCTGGGGTGGGGAACCTCACTCCTTTGGTGGTGGGGGTAACTTCTGTGGCTGAGATATCCCTCCTGATTCTCAACCACCACATGGAGGTTGGGACACACACCATTATGCGTCTTTGCCCCTACTACCAATATTGATGTGGCTTCTTCTTTATATTTTCAGTTATAGGACTTTTGTTTGACTAGACTTCAGATGATTCTTCAGGTTGATTGTTCTATAATTTAGATGTAATTTTAATGTGTTCACAAAAAGATGCAGGCACTTTGTTTATCTACTCCACCATTTTGGATCTCTCCTTATTTCCCTTTCTTGTCTTGTTTTATTAGCTAAATCTTTCAGTAAGATGTTCAAAAGTAATGGTGAAAATTTGCAACAACATGGATAGATCTTGAGATTATTATGCTAAGTGAAATACGTCAGAAAAAGTTGAGACCCATGTGACTTCACTCATTTGTGGAACATAAAGCTGAAAGCAACAAATGAACAAGACAAACAAACAAAAAATCATAGACACAAACAACAGTTTAGGGGTTACCAGAAAGTAAGGTGAGAGGCAGGTGGTAGAAGAGGGTAAAAGGGGTCAAATATATGGTGATGGAAGGAGAACTGACTTTGGATTGTGAACATACAAGGCAATATATAGATGATGTATTATAGAATTGTACACTTGAAACCTATGTAATATTACTAACTGATGTCACCCTAATAAATTTAGTAAAGATAAAAAAGGTAATGGTGAGGAAACACATTCTTGCCTTGTTTCTGATCTTTATGGGAAAGCTTCAAGTTTTGTTCAATTAAGTATGATGTTAGCTGTATGCTTTTTGTTGGTATTCTCTACCAAGTTTAGAAGCTTCCTTCTATTTCTAGATAACTGAGTTATTGTTTCTTTAAAAAAATCACATTATACTGTTACTGGAGTGTGAAAATTCAGTTGAGTTTTTTATATTAATCTTCTATCTAGTATCCTTGCTAACTCTTATTAATTGTAATTATTTGCCTGTAAATACCTTTAGTGCTTTTCTGTGATGATCATAGTTTTAATTTTCCTCTTCCAAATCTCACCGATTTTAGCTCTTGAGCTTGTCATCCTGATCTGACAAGAACAGTCAGTGTACTGCTACATGTGTAATGTCAGGCATCCTTGTCTTGTTAATTTATAAAGGTAATGCTTCTAGAATGTCAACATTAATCATGGTAGTCATTGTAGATTTTTGTCAGATAATCTGGATTACTTATGAATGTGTTCAGTTGTAAGGTGCCAGAAAATGTGACAATAGTCTATTGTCTCAAACACATAGAAGTTATCTTTCCTCATGTAAAAATAAGCGTGGACATAGATCTTTTCCTCCTGTTTCCAAATGGCTGCTGTAAGTTCGGTCACCCAGGCCAAAACTCTTTTAAGGCAGACTGGGAAAGTGAGCATCAACTTTTTTGTGTTATATAATGAAAAAATAGCATTAAAAAAAGCAATTGAAATTGTATGTTTGATTAACCAAACCATAGTACAATTTATTTTATTTGGGTTAAGGAAATTCTCTTCTATTGCTGGTTTAATATGTTTTCTTTCTAATCTTAAATTGAAGTTGATTTAATATACTGTTTTTATATGTACCAAAACTATGTTCTTTGTCCCTTAATCTATTAATATATTGTATTACATTATGAGAGCTTTTAATATTGCATTATTCCTACACTTCTAAGATATAGCCAACCTGGTCATGATTTACTTTTTAAATATATTACAGATTTCTATTTGCAGATATACACATTTAGGAGTTTTGTGTATATATGTAATAGGCTTTGGCTAATCCTATTGTGGGCGTAGTAATACAACAAAAACACAAAATTATGTCATTTTAGTGTAGAAATAAATTGCTTTATGCAGTAGGAAAGAGACCCTTGAATGATGACGTGACCTCATTTATTTTGCTAATGCATAAATGGAAGGAAACTAGTGACTTGGGCTTTTTTGATGTGGTGGGTTTCTCGTCCTGCCCTCTCTTCATTGAACACAAAACTTAATAAGTACTTGTATAAGAAACTAAACAAGAACTGGGAAGCTGTATCCACCCTCTCACTTGTGTCTTTATCTCTTGTATTTTGTGTTTTGCTTGTTTACTTGTTCAAAGGAAACTGAAATGAAAGTCACCATGAATTAGATTTCAGTCATCATTCTTGGTAGTCTTTAAACTGAACTCAAACCTTCCTGATCTAGCTTCCTTATACATTAAAAGTAAAATTGGCTTATAATTATTGTTTCTTATACTGTTCTTTTCTGATTTTGACTCAAATCTATATTGATTTTATAAAATTACTTGAGTGTTTCTCTTTTCTTTCTTTTTCTTGTTTTAGGGGTTTAGTAGAAATTACCAATAGGATTATTTGGCCTTGGCCTTTTGGTATTGTTCTTTGTGTCTGTGTGTGTTAGAAGGTAGATTTTTATGTACAGATTCAATTTCTTTTATGATCATAGGTGCTTTTAGGATTTTTGTGTTTTCTTAAGTTAGTTTTGGTAAGTTATGTCTTCCTTGAAGATACATTCTTTGTCTAAGTTTTCAAAGATATTGGCTTAAATTTAGTTATAGTGTTATTTTATTTCTATGCCTCTGTTGAAATTCCACCTACTTGTTTCTTATCAATCCTAACTTCTTTATATGAGTCTTCACTATTTTTTTCTTGATCAATCCTGACAGAGTTTTGTCTCTTTGTCTTTTCAAGAGCCAGTATTTTATTAGTTTATTGATTCTTTTATTGTATTTTTTCATGTCTTTAAATTTGCCTTCTTTCTTCATTACTTTCTTCTGTCTATGTTTTTTTTAGGTTTATTTATCTTTTTTCAGCTTTACAAAATTGATGTTATGATCGACTTATTACCTCTCAGCTCCAAATTTTTGCGTTTTTAAAAAGAGCTCAACCCTATAAATATTTCTCCCCTGCCTGCCAGAAAGATCTTAAAAGATGTTTCTGCTTCCAAAGAGGCTTGTGCACCAGACTCCAGGAGAATGTGTTTTGTTATCCACTGCTTGGTCTGCACAGAATCTCTAGTGGTAAGGTGCCGTAGGGAATAGGATAAGTTTTCTCCAGAATTTGGCTGTTGTGTGCTTCTGTAGCTCTTAACTTGGGCAGCAACAACATAGCTAGGAGCCCCTGACAGCATGGGGTGGTACCTCACCCAAGATCCCTATTTCCGGTACCCTCCCCTCAGTCCTACTGGCACCATGCTGGGTGTTTCAATGGGCCTGCTATTTAGTGGAACTGCAACTCAGGCTTTATCTCTATCAGCTGGCCCAGAACCACTCAGGCCCAAGATTCACATAAGAAGAGGGACACTTCTCCAGCTCCTGGTTCCAGTAGAAACATAAGTAGTTCTCCTTCTCTCACAGTGACCAAGCCCCCTTGCCCTTACCTTCCAGTGCCTTACCTGTGAGCCCAGCTTGCTATGTCTTAGAGGTGTATTTCCTCTATCCTTCTGAGGTGAGCACAGCACTCCATTTCTCAAATCCACAGTGAGGTCCCAACTTCATCTGCCACTTACTTACCATCAGTCTCAATTCATCTGTGCATAGAACAGTTGTTCCTGCTTATCTGGTAGGTGTGGCCCAGCTCTGGCTCAATAATCTGTCAGACTCCTTTGTTACCTAATTGGGTGCAACCACCACACCTTCTTTCACAAGGTTTGAAACACGCTTTCAAATTTGTCCTTCCTTGGACACTCCCTCAGACCTAGGATCATTATGGTTTAGGGTTTTCTTTCTATATTTATACTAACTTTCCTATCATAATTAATAATTCTTTAAATCACAATAACATCAAATTTCCCCTGTTTCTTTCTCCTGATTGGATCTAACTTATATAGACACTAACTAAATTTCAGTATGTTTTCTAATAAAGACATTTAAGGTTATCAATCCCGCTATAATAGTGAATTATTGTAGGTGGTAAGACTCTTCTGCTACAACAAAAGTTTCTGTAATAAGAACTAGCTCGTGTGTGATTGGTAAATAAGAGAATGATGACAGCATAATGCATAGATTGCTTTGGGTCAACATTTTTTAAAAAGCCAACATGTTAATATTTTGTCTTACTAAAAGTAATAGCAGTAAAACAGACGGTACATTAAAATGGAAAGCGTACTAATACTGCTGAATGCTGCCAGCTGTGGGAGACCATGGTACTGTACACGGTACCGATTCATTCCGTGTTCTTTCCCTGGGCTTAGTTGAGTCATATGTTTCTTTTTGGACCTGCTTATTATGTGATTTTTCCTCATTTCTTGCATTTTCCTCTAGCTGTAATGCAGCATCCTCAATACTTCCTTATATTCTCTTCTTATGTTTCCTACTTAAAAAAATAAAGTTTTATATTTATTCCAGTGTTTGCATAAGACTAAACATATTTTTTAAATTGTGCTATTTATGACTTCATTAGGATTGTTATCCTCTTTATCGGTGTTCTAGTTACAATGTATATAAATTTCAGGTGTTTTACTCCTAGACCTATCTTTCTTCTGATACCTTCCACTATTTTTAGTGGGTGATCTTGCAGAAACCAAGGTTTCATAGGTGAGATCTATGTCATATTACACTCAGAACACCTATCATTTTATTCTCTTTTAACTTCAAATCTTTCCTAATTTCCTTTGTAGTTTATAGATTGACCCATGAATAATTTAAAAACCTGTTATTTAATATCAAAAAAGTATAACTTTTCTATGTTTAGATACATGCATACTTACCATTGTGTTACAATTGCTAACAGTATTCAGTATAGTACATGCCGTATGTATTTGTAGCCAAGGAACAATAGATCATATACCATGTCACCTAGGCATGTAGTAGGCTATACCATCTAAGTTTCTGTAAGTACACTCTATGATGTTCACACAGAGATGAAATATCCTAATGATGCGTTTCTCAGAATATACTTGTTAAGTGATGCAGAGCTGTACTTCCATTACTACCTGACCAATTGACTGGTCCATATTTATTGTATAGATTCATCTATCTTAATCTATGCTATCAAAATGTTCATGTCTGTAATAAATGTCTCCATATTATCAAAAAAAAGGAGACAACTGAAGTCTTATCTAATGATAAGTTCAAAATCTCTGGGTAGTATGTAAGTCATTCAAGTCAATTCTAATTTTGGATCCTCATGGTTTTCTACATATGGATAATTGGCAAATATATTTAACCTCCAAATACTTGATATAAAATGATGACAAATGAACATGATCACTGCAATATAATGAGAGTGGGAAACAAAACACAGGGATCATCTTAGATTTATATAATAGATAACATCCTTCTATGAAGGAATATCAAGGAATACTGCCCTGGAAAAGCATTGAATTGCTGGGCCAGCTAATTTGATCTATTCTTGAAAGGACCTTTCCTATCGATGGTCTTTTACGGCCATATTTGGGGCAATCATTGAAGAGCACGCTCCATGTGGAGAGAGATCATAAACTAGAACGTTAAGAAACATCGTGTAAAGTTCCTGATACTTCATCATAGTAGTTCATGTGGTTCTCTTCCACTAGTAGGATAAAGTTTTTGAGGGTAAGGACTCATCTTATTTGCCTTTTATCTCCCACATGAAGTACTGTGATGGGTATAAAATAAGCACTTAAATGTTTGCTGAATCAATGAATGAGTGAATGGACTAATGCAGTAATTAAACAACAGAGCTAGATGGGCTCTTAGGCGATGACCTGGTCCTCTCGATTTTCAAGAAATAAATGTCTACATAAAGACAATAGAAAATCAATAATTATTTATGTTATGCGATATTTTGTCCTCCCTTATCTGCGGTCTCACTTTCCATGGTTTCATTTACTCTCAGTCAACTGTGGTATGAAAATATTAAATGAATATTCCAGAAATAAGCACTTTGTAAGTTTTAAATTGCATGCCATTCTGAATAGCATGATGAAATCTCATCCTACCTGGAAGTGAATCATCCCTTTCTCCAGCATATTCATTCTGTATAACTACCCACCCCTTAGTCACTTAGGACAAAGTGACTGTGTTCAGGTAACCCTTGTTTTACTTACTAATGGCTCCAAAGTGCAAGAGTAATGATGCTGATAATTCAGGTATGCGAAAGAGAAGCCGTAAAGTGCTTCCATTAAGTAAAAAGGTGAAAGTTCTTGACTTAGGAAAGAAAAAAATCGTACACTGGGGTTACTAAGATCTATTGTAAGAATGAATCTTCTATCCGTGAAATTGTGAAGAAAGGAAAAGAAATTAATACAGGTTTTACTTTAGCAGTGAAAACTGCAAAAGTTATGACCACAGCACATGATAAGTGGTTAGTTAGTTAAGATGGAAATTACATTTGTGAGTGGAGGACATGAACAGAAAATGACCAAAACATGTTGCACCAGAAAGCATTGAGTCTATACAAAAACTGCAGTAAGGGAATCCCTGAAAGGAGGGACACCAAGCCATTTAAGTGTAAGTAAGGAATGGTTGCACAGATTGAAAAATAGGTTTGGACTGAAATATATGAAAGTTATTGGAAAGAAAGAGGAAGACCACATTCATATAAATTTTATTGTAGTGTATTGTTATAATTGTTCTATTTTATTATTAATTAATCTTTTACTGTGACTAATTTATAAATTATTAAATTTTATTGCAGGTATGTATTCATAGGAAATAAAACCCTATATAAAGGGTTTAAAACTATCCCCAGTTTCAGGCATCCACTGGGGCTCTTGGAATGTATCTCCCACAGGTAGGGAGGTACTACTGTACAAAGTTTGATATAATTTGTTTCTTATAAAATTAACTTTTCTTTGGGGATAACTATGTTTAATACATAGCAAGATCTTGTAGAAAAGTCCAAATCAAATTTGCCCTATGTAATAATCTCGAAGATTTTGAAATACCTGAGGAAATACCTTTTATCTAAGTCAATCAAATATCTGATATCATATAAAGATTTAATCATCTGTACCTCCATGGGGGGCTATTAGATTTAGTTGATATTTTTGAAATTGTTTTCTTTTTCCCTGATTGTAAAGGAAGATCTGCAAAACAATCACCCATTTATAAATCCTATATCTGTGTTGCTTATTTATTCCTTATTCTTTTCACAAAGGTCATAGAAAATTGAGTCAGATTGTTATCTTCTTATTATTTTAATAGCTCCTTGTCTGAGAGAGGAGGCTGAAGGTTGCCTGGAATGGCCTTTGAACAATCGCCACTTTAATCTGATCCTCACTGAGCTTGCTAACAATTACAAAAGCTGCTGAGGTGTCAGCAGTGTTCTGGAAACTTTTTTTTAGTCTTTTGTGTAGATGGTTTCAAAATTGTTATTACGTTTTGAGTTATTCCTTGTCTTTGAAACAAACTTTATTTTAAGCAGTGTTTCCCCAACTTTAGTCATTTATGAACTACCTTTATGATTTTTATAAAATCTTGGAAACCATTATATTTTTTTTCTTAAAATAAATTCACATTTTTACTTAAATACTACATACTTAAGGAATTTTTATCCTATTACTAAACTATAAAAGCAATATCCCTTTCCGTAGGTAGCTTACTGTAATAACAAATTCAATAGAGTCAAACAAAATCATTAAACTGCAACTAGGCACCCTGTTTCCCCAAAAATAAGACCTAACTGGACAATCAGCTCTAATGTGTCTTTTGGAGCAAAAATTAATTTAAGACCAGTATTATATTATATTATATTATATTATATTATATTATATTATATTACACCCGGTCTTATAGTAAAATAAGTAAAATAATTATAGTAAAATAAGACCAAGTCTTATATTAAGTTTTGCTCCAAAAGATGCATTAGAGCTAATTGTCTGGCTAGGTCTTATTTTGGGAGAAACACAGTATCACTGTCTCCTAAAGTATGAGAGATTGAGATCTGATTTTTATTATGAAAAAAATAAAGGTTAACTCATGTTAGAAAGATGTTAAAAAAATTTTAGCCTTAAATTGAGACTTCTTCTTTGACATTGTTAGGTTGAAATAAAAGAAAATAATGTCCTTGCTCTGAGAATTAACATTATTTTCACTACGTCCTGTTATCAAATGCCATGTCCAGCGTTACCCAAAGCCATGTCTCTACTACCAATATAGTTTCTGTTCTCCAATTTTGGGAAATACTATTCTAAAGAAATATGTTCTGATATGTTGTATAATGTTTTAAATTGTGCACTTATACATGTGTGTATGTGTGTGTATGTGTGTGTATGAAAGCTGTGTATGTGTGCAATAGAGATGTAAGATAGCAAAAGCTTATAGCTTATATAAGTGTAAAAATTTCCTTGGGAGCTGGACAAACACCAACTTTAAATAAAAATTTTTGTATACAATTTTCCTCAACTCTCTGATTTAACTTAATGGCTTTCATTTAAATACCTATATAGTTCCATATCAGGAAAAATTAAGATTTGCCCATTTTCAATAGAGAAGAAAAAAAAGTTAATTCTGATATTTGTTTCATCAATTTCTGCTTTGGGGCCTCTTTTTTTGCCACCCTCCACCCCCTTCTGCCCAGACACTAATATGTTCTCTACTTAACAGCCAGAACGATCTCTTATGAAATCAGATAAAAATCGCACCTCTGCCTAAAATGGTTCGTGACTTTCTCATGTAGTTTAAAACAATTCGGAATGTGAGCTTCAACATGAAGAACTTTCGTGAGCAACCTCCTGCAGTGGCTCATTTCCCTCACTCACCAAGTGGAGCCAATCTGGCTTCATGTCTGTTTTCATACATGCCAGGCTTTTCCTGCATTAGATCTCCTTCACTGCTGTATTGTTTGTTTGTTTTTGGTTTTTGTTGTTGTTTGTTTTCCTTGAAATTCTCTTCCTTTGGGGCTCCAGCTGGCTGCTTCTTTCTCTTCCTTAAGTCGCAGATGAAATGTCTTCTTGACTATCACTGTAAACCCTTTTGAAGTCAATCATCCCTTTATGTAGTATTCTCTACCTGAATGTTTTTCTTATGCTTAGTATTTTGAATACACATTGGTCTCTTCACTTGTTTATTTTCTACTTCTCTTCTAGACACTAAGCTCTGTGAGGGCAGGGCTTATGGTTAGGGGTTTCAGTTGCCATGGCCAGAGCTGTCCCAATACCATCTTTGGTATATACTCGTAGAAGCACTAAATAGTGAGTGAATTAATCCTCTTCAAAGAGTTGTTTTATTCGTTTGGTAGTCTGCCCTGATGATAATCTCACTTTTAAATAATTTTTTTGTTAAGAAAGTAGTGTGTGGTGTTTTCAGTATTGAGAAAGAGTACACAGTTGAATAAACAGCTTCCCGTAGTTTGTAACAGAGCGTAAAACTAATTGTAGTGACTGAGCATAACAGGCAGCATAAACATCAAAGATATATGGTTTTGCAGCATCAAAGGCAAGGCGGCAACGCTGTTTTAAATCTTCTAATGATCTCTTATAATTACGAATTCTTAAGAAGAAATTGAATGACTTTCTATGTTTGAAAATCTGCTTAACTATGCTTAATTCTTTTGCTTTGGCTCATCTCCAGCTCTGACACTTGTTTTGCTTAACTAGAATTGCTTTTGGACTTTGAGAGGAAACAGTTATTGTTATACATTTGTAGGTGTTAGCACCAGCTGCTTATGGAAATTTGAATTCATTATACATGTGAGTTGATAAAAAAACAAAGAAAACCTTGAATTGGTGACTTTATCCCAAAGATCTGAACCGAAACTTTACTACTGATTTACTATGGAAAATTTATTTTGTTTCTGAAGTAACTATTGCAACTACCAAGTAAGCAGGGATGGAGTTGGAAGGAAAACTTCCTATTCCACTACAGCAAACATTGGGGGTATTCTTGACATTTCTTGAAAAAACAATAACTATAGTTTCCAGAGAATTATTGTTATACGTATTTCCTATAATTTGTTTTATAATTGCACCATATTATGGGTTAAATTTATTTCTCTAATTGACCTGAGAGTATATCACCATAGAAATCATTGTGAGTCTGACAAAATACCTTCAAATAGCCAAAGCACAAAATGTACTTTGGAATACTGCTCAATAACAAGTGAATGATTGCCTGTACATTTGGCTTTCATAATGAAAAGTTTTTGGTTTACAGAGTAGTTAAGACTGAGTGGATCAGTCTTGGATGCCATCGAAGTTGTATTTGTTTAGTGACATAATCACAACTAAGACAACAAAAACCTTTTATAGGAAGTTTTATCTGTAAATACAGCTCTATGGCATAAGTTATGGCATAAGTGAGGAAAACACTTTGTCAGTTCTAATTTGAATAATAAAAGTTAGAACCACACCTATACCAAGACAAAAGTTCAAAATTATGAACTAGTTGAGTCTGCGATACCTTTTTTCTACATTATTTTCAAAAATTTTTTAGGTCCGTCAAGGATAGCTGAAATTATATGCTGTTACGTATGGTACAATGCTGACATTAAGTCATTCTTTACTTAAGTTTTTATTTTTATTTTGACAACTGGTTTTAAGTAGTGGCCAATTGATGATTTTTGGAATTAAAGTAAATCACTTACGTTGAGCTTATTTCATTTGATAAACTCATGCATAAAATGTTAATAGCTTTTTCAGATAGTAGAAAGTAAATAAAAATATATGTTATCATTAAAAAAATCCATATGTGAATAGTGAGTGACACAAGAGGGTAATTTTAGAGATCTTAGTAAAGTGATATTATGACAATAAAATAATATTTTTGTTTTTATTTCTGTCTTCAGCCAAAATGTATCATTTTTATAAGTATAAAATTCATCATTTAAAAAGTGAAACTCTGAGTAATGTCCTTTCCCTTGATATATAATTGCATTTCCTTCAATAATACAATTTGGTAGAATACATAGTAAAAAAGAATTAAAGAACTTTTCAAATTAATACAAAGATTCTCTGTTTCTTTCAGATATCCTTGCTTTTATTGTCTGGAAAGTCTCAACCTCCTCTTTCAAAACAGAAAAATATCTTTTCTTTATCGCCCTTCACCTTCCCCCTCTTTAATTTTTTTCAATTCTAATTGACAGTCAATATTATTTTTATATTAATTTCAGGTGTACAGCATAATGGTTGGACATTTGTATAATTATGAAGTAATCCTCCTGACCTAGCTGGCACTATGCATACCGTGTTTCCCCGAAAATAAGACCTAGCTAGACCATCAGCTCTAATGCGCCTTTTGGAGCAAAAATTAGTATAAGACTGGGTCTTATTTTAGTATAAGACAGGGTCTTATTTTAAGATAAGACCGGGTATAACATAATATAATATAATATAATAATAAATATAATATAATATAATATAATATAATATAATATAATATAATATAATACTGAATTTTGTATTAATTTTTGCTCCAAAAGATGCATTCAAGCTGATTGTCCAACTCGGTCTTATTTTCGGGGAAACTCGATAGTTATTACTGTATTAGTAATTATATTCCTTATGCTTTACTTAACAGCCCCATGGATATTTTTAAACTACTAATTTGTACTTCTTAATCCTGCTGCCTTTTTCACACTTTGCCCCTACTCCTATCTATCATCTCAATAAACCTAGTACCCATCTGACATCATACATACCATGTTTCCCCGAAAATAAGACCTAGCTGGACAATCAGCTCTAATGCATCGTTAGGAGCAAAAGTTAACATAAGACCCGGTCTTATTTTACTATATTATAAAGACCTGGTATTATGTTATATTATAATGTAATATAAAGATACATTAGAGCTGATTGTCCAACTAGCTATTATTTTCGGGGAAACATGATAGTCATTACAATATTATTAACTATATTCCTGATGCTATACCCTACATCCTCATGACTACTTTGTAACAATCAATGCGTACTTCTCAATCTCTTCCCCTTTTCCACCCACATTCTTAACCCCTTTCTTCCCCCCCCCCCCAACCTGGCAACCATCAAAATTTTCTCAGTATCTTCGAGTTTGTTCCTGTTTTTTTTATTTTATTTTGTTCTTTAGATTCTGAATTAAGCAAATTCATATTGCATCTGCCTTTCTCTGTCTGACATTCTGTGCTCAGCACAATATTCTCCAGGTCCAGACATGCATTCTGACCCATGGGTCCATGCAGAACCCATTCTGATCCACGGCTGAGCAATATTCTGTTGTATATATGTACCACCTCCTCTTTATCCATTCATCCTTTGCTGGACACCAGGCTGCCTCCACATCTCAGTGACTGTAACAAAGCTGCAATAGCCATTTGGATGCACACATCCCCTCGAAATAGCGTTTTGTGTTTCTTTGGATAAATCCCAGAAGTGAGATTACTGAGGTTTTTTTTGTCTCTTGTTATAGCCTTTGTTTTAAAGTCTATTTTGTCTAGTATAAGTATTGTTATACCAGCTTTTATTTGTTTGTTTCCATTCTCATGAAATATCTTTTTCCCACCCCTTAACCTTCAGTCTGTGTGTGTCTTTCAATCTGAAGTTAGTCTATTGTAGGCAACATATGTAAGGGTCTTGTTCTCTTCTCCATTCAGCCACCCTATATTTTTATTGGAGCATTTAATTTACTTTCATTGAAAGTAATTGATAGATATGTAGTTATTGCTATTTTATTATTCATATTTTTGATTTTTTTCCTTTTTCTTAAAGAAGTTCCTCTAACATTCCTTGTAATACTGGTTTGGTGGTGATGAACACCTTTAGCGTTTTCTTCATCTATATTTTAAATGATAGCTTTTCTGGTTATTGGTCCTTGATTTTGATCACTTTGAATATTTCCTGCCAATCCCTTCTGGCCTGCAAGATTTCTGTTGAGAAATCCACTGATTTTGTGGGATCTCCCTTGTAGGTAACTAACTGCTTTTCTCTTGCTGCTTTCAAGATTCTTTCTTGGTCTTTAATCTTTCATATTTTAATTATGATGTGTCTTGGTGTGGGCCTCTTTGGGTTCATCTTGTTTGGGACTCTGCACTTCCTGGGCTTATATGTGTATTCCCTTCTCCAGATTAGGAAGTTTTTCCATCATTATTTCTTCAAATGGGTTTTCAATTTCTTGCTCTCTCTCTCTCTCTTCTCCTTCTGGTATGTCTGTGATGCAAATGTTGATATGCTTGATGTTGTCCCAGAGGCCCCTTAAACTCTCCTCCATTTTTCAGGTTCGTTTTAATCTTTTTGCTGTTCTGATTGGGTGTTTTCTGCTACGTTAGCTTCAAAATAGCTAATTAGATCTTCTGCTTCACATAATCTACTATTGATTCCCTCTAATGTATTCTTCATTTCAATTCTTGTATTCGTTTCTGACTTTTCAAAAAAATGGTTTCTATCTCCATTTTTGTTTCCTATCTCTTTGTTTAAGTTTTCTCTGAGATTATTGAGCATCCTTATGACCAGTGTTTTGAACTCTGCATCTAGAGATTGCTCATCTCCATTTTGTTTAGTTCTTTTTCTGGAGCTTTGTTCTATTCTTTCATTTGGGACATGTTTCTTTGTCTTCCCATTTTGGCTGCCTCCCTGTGTTTGTTTCCATGTATTAAGCAGAGCTGCTATGTCTCCTAGTCTTAGTAGAGTGGCCTTATGTAGTAGGTGTTCTGTGAGGCACAGCAGTGCAGTCTCCCTGGTCACTTGAGCCAGGTGCTGCAGGCATGTCCCTTGTGTGGGTTGTGTGTGCCCTCCTGCTGTAGTTGAGCTTTAGTTGCTATTTGCACATCAATGGGAGGGATTGACCATCAGGCTGATTTTTTGTGAGGACTGTCTGTGACTACAGTGTAGGAACTGTAGTCCTACACTGACCCTATGGAACAGGATTCACTTTAGCTGCTCTGGTGCCTACTCAGTCTGCTCCTTGGTGTGCTATTTATGGAGGTGGTTGTGTGGTACTCTAGAGTGGCCTGGAGTTGGTCACCAGCTATATTGGTCGCAGGGCCTCTTGGGAGGGGTTCTGTTGCAGGCCAAGGTCAGCTGCTGCCTGTGCCCTGACTGGAGCCACTTGTTATGACCTACAAAGTGACCTCCAGGTGGTTGCTCCTTGTGCTGGACTTGGAGGTGATTGGGAGAGCCTAAGCTGTGAGCCAAGCCTGGTTGCTACTACTGCTGTGTTTGGGGCTGCTTAGCAAGAGGTACAGGGCATGCTGAGGCCAGATGCTACTTATTTGGGGTTTGTGAACCTTTGAGAGACATTAGAAACACTCTCAGCACGAGCAAAGACAAGCCATTTATATTGAAAAGCCACTGGAAGTGGCTTGGGTAGGCTTGCAAGTTGGGTGGAGTGGGGTCTCATAGAATCAGGGCAGGGTGAACAGTGTCAGCTAGGTTGATGGAGACATAGATAAAGAGCACCCACCTGCATTTGATCTGTATGCTGGATGGGGAACAGGCTCAACAAAGGAGAAATGACTTTGCCAACATTTCTGTCTCAGAGTAAGCTGCCCCTCCAGCTCTTACTCTGGAGCCAGACAACTCAGCTCCTCCCTGTATGTCCTTGGCACCTTTCAATGTGCTGCACCAGCACTGGAGATCAGAACAAGTGAGTCTGTCAATATTAAGTCTGTGTGTGGGGCCCTTTAGGAGGAATGCCTAAGTCTCCAGCAGCCCTCATTCTCATTCGGCCATAAACTCTAGTTTTCACAGCCAGAAGTTGTGGAGAATTCTTTTTCAAGTACTCGACCATGGGCTGGGGAGCCTGGTGTGGGGCTAGGACCCTTGCTCTTCAGGGTCCCTCCACAGCTGAGATATCCATTTAGGATTTTAACTGCCATGGCTTGGTGTGGGCCCAGCCTGTTCCACGTCTTCACCCCTACTACTAATCTTGTCGTGGCCACTTCTGTATATCCTTAGTTATAGGACTTCTGTTCAGATAATCTTCAGGTGATTCTTAATGATGGTAGTTATGTAGGTTAATTGTAATTTTGATGTAGTCTTGAGAGGGAGAAAACACAACATTTACCTATTCTGCAATCTTGACCAGAAGGTCCTGGTTTGATTGTTTGTTTGCTTGCTTGGTTACTTGCTTACTGATTGAATGATTGTATCCCTATGCTGGTATAATCAATACATACAGAATATATTATGCTGAAATATACATTGTGAACTTTGGAGAAGAATGGAATTAATAAAGAACAGAGTAAAAATTATACTTGAAGGGGGAAGAGTCAAATTCTTCCCTTTGCTCTACTGATGATGTTTGACAAGAGTGAATCATAATAATAGGAAGATTGGCTTATTTTTCTTCAAGAAACTCTGCTTTAGAGAGAGTAAGAAGGAAGGTACTTTTTGTAAGTATTAAGAAACAAAATTCAACCGAGTAAATTTGAAGGTCTAATTGACTTTCTTAAGTGATTTCTGAATGGAGTCACTTCCATGTAGCAACCAGAAGGGTACTCTGAGTGTTTGTAGAAAATGTAAAGTTCTTATGGGAATAAGGGTGAGGCAAGGGAGATATTAACAAAAGAAAAGAAAGGATTATTTTTTAGACCAGGATATATTCCATTGGGAGGAAAGGGACTGCAAGGGTTTTTATCATGTCAGTTGCCTCATTTTTGGGTGGTTAAGGGGTATGGGGCATAAGAGGGCCCAAGTGGCAGATTACTTCATTAGTGTTGGCCAGAAATTTTCACAATGGTTGATTAAGGTTATGTTTCAAGGAGAGATTGAAACAACAATTAGGTCAGATATTAAATCTAAGTTTGGATCACGGGCTTTAACAAAAGTGATGTCATTTTGGGACTGTGGTTTTTCCCTTTAACTGTAAGGACATGGGCAACTTTGATAACCTAACCTCAATCTAATTGGGAAGAAGGGGGAAAAGTAGTGCAAATTTAAATTCAAATCCAAAGAGACTCCTTATTTTTCTTGATTCTTCATAGGCTGTTCTACAGGGAGCTGTGCACTCCACGGAAGGGTTTCTTACCTAAATGATCAAGTCCCTGCTCTTGTGGCAGGGTTATGTTGGCAAGAATCATTGTAGATTACATTTGCACCCCACTGTGGAGCTGCCCTCAGCACCCACCCTGGATATAGCTTTGAATTCACCCACACTTTATAATAAATAGAACATTTGCACACAGATTTCACTTTGCTCTAGTGTCTTAATGATCTTCCCCCAGTGCCGCTGATAGACTTAAACATAATAGAAACCAATTTTGACTCTAATTCAATGTTCTCTGTAGGAGAGGATGACTGAAGTTTAATTACAATTCTTTTATATAAAATGCATGTGCATTCTCTGGTATTTGATGTGATTCCTCCAAAATTTCCATCTCAAAATCAGCCCATCAGTAGAATAGTCACATGCAGCTCAATTAATTATAATGGAATGTGATGGTTTGGGGCTGTATTCCAAACAGAACACCATGGCCTCTACAAAAACAAGCTTCTGAAAAACTAATAAGCCAAGGGCCTTTGAGCGATTTCAAATGTTTTTGCTTTATTTTGTTTTTTTTTTTCTCCCTTATGTAAATATATTGAAGAGGGACTAATAAAAAATATTGGTTATATCGTCTTTTCTTTTAATCTATGCAGGCCATTTCATTGTCCCTAATCTTCTCTCTTTCTTATGTATAGATAAAACTCATAGTTCCTCTGAGACCTAGAAGTTCAAAATATATTCTTTAACATGGTGGATTTAAAGTGTGCTCACCATTATTGTAAAGCATGAATTTTCCCAATATAATTTACTTTTGGAAAAACACATATGATAAACTGCATATTGAAGACCACAACCCGGTTTTATGTTTGTGTCTCCTAAATCACAGACCTAAATGACAGAGACTAAACAGGAAGTTAGATTTCATAGATTAAATTGATATTTTGTGGATTACTATTATTAAAATATAAAATTCAGCTGAGTAAATTTGAAGATCTAATTGACATTATTAAGCAATTCCTGAATCAGGCAGAATCCCAGCTAGCAAATAGAGGGATGTTCTGAAGGGTGATACAAAATGGAAGGTTTTTATAGGAAGAAGGGAAGGGTAAGGGAGCTGTTAAGAAAAGAAAGGACTATTTTTAGACCAAGACATCTTTGGGGGATGGAGGGGAAGGCAAAGGATTTTGTCGTGTAGATTGCCTCTTCTTTCTATGAGGGCTGAAGAGGTCCCACATGACAGATTCTCCCTCTGGTGTTGACCAGAAAATTCCAAACTGGTGTATTAAGATTATGTTTCTGGGAGAAATTGAAACAACAATTAGTTCAGGTACTAAATGTAGGTTTGGTATCATGGGTTTTAGCACAAGTGATGCCATTTTGGGCCTGTGATTTTCTCATTAACATTATGTATGCTTCTTATATGTGGAATGAAATACTTTGGGGTTGTATTCTCCAAACAACACACACAGAGAAGTTAACAGAGAAGCCAGAGGAGATGCTGATAAGAGTGGACATCATCAAAAATGTACCTGGGCAACTTCCAGAGGTATTACTTGTGTGGAAACGTCTCTGATAGAAATCTTATGAAATAGACAAAATTCTGTTTATTGGAACTGGTCTGGTATAGGATGAATACAAAAACAATGTGGTTCATTGTTTTTGAACCACATAAAGCTAAAGGTGAGATCCCAAGAAGTGTGCTTGAATGACAACAGGTAATCAGCAAACTGCCTCAGAGATGATGGTCTGAGGCATCTAGTTACCCAAAAAGTTTTTGTTGTGCTGAATGGTGGTATGAGAATTTTTCACCAAAGCTGAATTTTTTAGGAAAATGGAAGTGAGGCTAAACACTAAGAAGGATTTTCTTCTTTTCCATCATTTTCTCTTATTTTGCTATCTTATCTCTAAATAATTGTCTAATGAATACTTAAAGAATCCCAGTTTGATGGGTACCATAGTATGCCCATGCCTTAGAGGCCCACAGGAGTCATTGTGCTTACCCCAGTACGTGACATAGTCTAGCCTGATTAAGGACTTTGGTTCTCATTGCTGACGTGGACATAGGAGCAAATTCTTTTTCCTTTAAATGAGTGTACTCATACAAGGAGATCCAGTAGTAGAAGTGTGGGTAAATTTCAAGCAAGAATTTAATGCCCTGATCAAAAGAAAGGGCAAAGTCCCTAGGTTGATAGTAAAAGCAAATATAATTCAATGAAAAAAATCCTATGGGGATTGGACGAAGGGATGGGGATGAAGCAAAATGAAGCCTAACACAGGAGTGAGGGTTATTGATATTAATGATACAATGATTAAATGTTGGAAAGGTCAGTTCATGTCATTGTAGGTGACTAAGTCAAATTATATTTTGTAAATAAGCTCATGTCTTTGCTTTGATAGAGGGAAACCCAAAATTTGCACTAAGGTTGAATATTTTTCCAAGATTTTACTTTATGAATGTGTATGTTTTTATTAATGCCATAAACTAAATTTATGATAAAAACCTTAATTGTAATAAAGGCACTACAGTGTATTTGTATAGTTCTTTTTATTTTATAGAAAATATATATAAGAATATATATTGTATACAAAAAGACAGACTCACTTATTACATACACATAATTTAAAGTGGTACAAATATGTGATTTTCAAAAATGCAATACATTTTAGCATATATCTATATATATCCATATATATAATTTTGGCCCTGATTTAACAAGGTACAGTAACTTTTTCAGTAAAAAGGCCATAATTAAATTTTATCTTCCAATTACTGTATAGGAAAATTATATAATCTATTCACATTAAACAGGATATGTTGATTACATTAATGTTATTATGATAAACGTAGATAGAAACATGTAGATGCATTCTTTTATACTTTACTCTTTCAAAATGCTCACATTTAGTTTACAATGCAAATTGTTGCAGGTATAGTTAATGGAGTAATACAAATTATATGCAAATTGTTTCACTTTTTGCCCTGTTTAAAGGGAACTAAAATTGCTTGAGTAATAACTTTTGGTAAAAATATCAAGTAACACCTTATGTAACTAGTATTTGGCTTTGCATTTTCCCCTATTTGTCTCCTTTATCTCATTCCTACGTGAGATGAGTGAAAGGATGAACATGGAGGGTTTACAGGATAAACTGGGTCCCCAAATGCTTTATCTCTTCACCTATCATTTTCATCATTAGAGATTTATTCCTTTGGTCCTTGAAGATTTAACCTACAAGAGAAACTCACCAAAATGCAACTATTCCTAGGAGAAATAACATCTTAAAATATAGTATGCTTATATTTTCTTAGCAATTAATTAACTGTAAGGTAAGAAGAAACAAGACACAGGATACACTTTAGGGTGGGAAGGGGAGAATAGTAGTTTGGAGAAAAGGAAGTTGGGGGTGCACCAAACATAAAATATTCTCCCCAAATTTTATTTAAGGGCAACCATCTTGTTTTAAAAGTTTGAGATTTTCCAAATAAGTGGCAATTGCAAACTACAAAGGCTAATATATAATTGTGTATATGTCCACAACTTGATATAAAATTGATAAAACTTGATCAAGACTGCCAAAGGACATAAAAAGAGAAGATACAATTTATCAATATCAGGAATGAAAAAGGGGATATCACTACTTCACCACCAAACACATTAAAGGATAATGAGGGACTATGACAAATAATTTGATGCATATCAATTTGATCACTTAAATAAAATGGACGAGTTAGTTGGAAACCAAACCTATTACTATCAAGATCAAATAGATAACATAAAATGCCCTATAACTATTAAACCAATGGATTAATAGAAAAAAACAAAAACAAAACAAAACTTCCCAAAAAGAAATTTTCAGGCCTAGGTAGCTTTGCTGATGAATTCTGTTTGTGTCCCAATTGTGGTGGTAGTTTCACAAATCTATACATGTGTTAAAATTCACAAAGCTATAGATGTACAGTAGTACCTCGGTTTTTGAATGTCTCTGTTGATGAACATTTTGGTTTATGAACGCTGTAAACCCGGAAGTAAATGCTTCAGTTTTCAAACACCCCTTGGAAGTTGAACATGTCACGCAGCTCCCAGATGCAAAATCCTGAGGCCTAGCTGTTGGCTGTTTTCAAACGTTTCAGAACTCGATTGCTCTTCCAGAATGGATTACGTTCGAAACCGAGGTACCACTGTATCACAATTCATAGAAATACCATGACCCACATGCCATTAAGAAATTTATTTCTCTGAAAGGCTTTAAAATATCTTGTCTCCATGTCATCAGGGACCCAGAGTCTCTCTTTCTTATTCTATGATTCCCAGGATTTAGGAATATATGGTCAATCCCTGCTGATGTGATTTTGGAAACGAAGGATTTGCTTTAGGACTTATTCAAGGATCTAAAAATCCACAGGCTTTAGTAGGCCAGTGTAGGTCAGACTGGTTTCTTTAAAAGCACTATCCCTTAAGAAACTTTTTTGCTTCTAATAAGTTCCAGGAGTACTCAAAACCAAATATTTAATCTAAACACTTATTTTTAAGCCTTTATTCCTCATTATTAGTGGTCTTTGTAGTCAGTTCACCTAGTATCCCTTTGATTCATTTTAATGGTAGTACTGAAAACAAATAAACAAAACAACAAAAACATGCTTAAGTAAAAAGCAATACTCTTAATCTGATTTTTGGAACCAGGCTGCCTCAAACTGTCTGGCTAAAAATGACAATTGTCTCCTGCTGTTTCAGGTTCAAAAGCTGTTGGTGTTCCCCACACTGTGAGGCCCCAAGCTGCTGGACCCCCAGTCAATCAGATAACAGACTCAGGAAGAACTATCTCTTCTATCTCTATTTGTCAATTGGCTAATTAAACCTCCTATAACTTATTGCTAAAAGTAGCAAAGTATGTCAACACATTAATCAGTAGTTTGACCTTTTTCACTGCTTCTTCTATAGATTCAGGCTTGGTTGGTAGTGGTTAGTCTTCCAAGTTACTGAAAAACAAACATTAGGCCAAATATTTTGCCAGGGTATAACAAATGTCACCATGTTTCCAGCCTACAATATCTGTTTTCTTGGTGCCTATTCTCCAACTAGTAACCCAATGCCATGTGTGTTAGGGTTTTATTATGATAAAAACCTGCTTCTGGTGACCAATTTCCATATTAATTCATGTACAAGCTAAGCTGCTAGAGGAGATCCAGTAATATACTAGCACAAACAAAATGAAAGTTATTATCCTCACTCCAGAGGAAGACAAACGGTCTAGAGAAGGTGGCTATCTACTCATGAGATAATCTAGGAACTCAGCTTTCTCCTTGCTGACTATTTCTCTCTTCTCTGGTGTGTTGTCTTTGCATTATTAACGGTGGATCACCATTATCATGTCCAGCCACTGCAAGATGGGGAAAATAAGAATTGAGGGAAATCAATTATTTTAAGTATAATACCTAAAAGTTGCAAAAATAAATTCTCACTTCCCACATTGGTCAAAACAGCACAGTCATACTCTAACATACACCCATGTTAGCTACATATGGAGAGTTATAGCATTGAAAGGAAGAGGAGACAATTTATATTAGGAGACAGAAGTCTCAGACACAGTCCTCTTTTGATTCCTGCATTTCCCCCCCCCCCACATGATTGCAGTAGGAAGGGGGTTGTAAAATCTCAGAAAGGAATGACTGCACCTATACGGACTGGATGCCAGCCTTGAGTGTTCTCAGGCAGAGGCTCCTGTACCCCAAACATGGCAAGGAAGCAGCAGAGCAAGAGGATATCAATGTACTCTCTGCCTTGGACCATGAGCACTCAAGAGCAAATAGTACAGAGTGAAATATGGAAAGCTCTGAGTAGAAGGCCCTATAACCCTTTCATGACTGAGATAGGGTAAATGCCTTGAAATAACTGATACTGAAACCAGCTGTGGTGATATAATCAAATTTAGGTTGATATAAAGAAAAAAAAAAACAATTGTAAGTTTTCTTTCAACCCAGACTTTTCCTTGCAACCCAGTTGCAAATGAATACCCATTACAATGGTTCATGTTTTCTCTGGGAGGTTGATTATATTGAGCACATGCATTGAAATACAATGTTCTTGTCGAACATCTTTTGCAGTGTCCTCTGCAGGTGAATGTGGCTGAAAGTTGACTTTCGGGCTAACTTCTTTTCCTGTTAAAGGAAAAAAAAAAAGTTATGTAAAAAGAAGTGTCTTCCTTTAGACTCCTAAGAATTCTGCTCTCAAAGAACTGCCAGAAATTCTGCTAAAAGTTCCATTCAATCATTAACTATTCACACATTGAATATAAAATATATGAAGTTATAATTCCATCTCTTATTCTACATTCTGCTTAATTTCTTTTAGATGTTTACCATCTCTCTCTATTTTTAAAAAAGAAAAATATCCTCTTGTATTCTCTGGAAAAGATTTTGTAGTCCTAAGGCTTATGAGCTCACAGTCAGATTTAGACTAGACCCTGCTTTTCTTGGAACATGACATACTTCTTCTAATCCTACTTTAGCCCTGATCTTGAACATCTTTGTATTTAGCTGTGATGACTGATAATGTTGCCTGTGTTTAAGATATGGGGAAGCCTGGGGAGGTCCTGGAACTAGGCCTAAGAGGGAGATTCACTTTATAGTAAATGATGCTGATATTTTACTGCCTAGAACATAGTAGACTCTAATAAATATTTGCTGACTACATAATGGTAGCTAGATAGGTATATATGAAATTGACTGACAGTTATTTTATATTCCTGACTTTAATAATAATAGCTAACTGAGGACTTACTAGTACAAGGCTTCATTCTATCAATAAGTAATTTATATGATTTAAGTTATTTAACCTTCAGAACAATCAAATGAAGTAGGTGTTATCATTTTTCCCATTTTTCTTGATGAAGCAGAGAGAGATTAAGTTATTAAACTCAGGTCACAGTGGCAGAGCTGGAATTCAATCCAGGAGGTCTGACTCCAGAGACCTTACACTTAACCATGACATGCACCCAAGGAATTCTAGAAACACAAAATCTATACTGTTTTAAGAAAGAAAAAAAAAACCCTGCTATAATATGATATTGTCCAGAGCATTCTCTCATGTCAATTAAATATTCCAAGTTATATTCTATAGTGTGGCATTTGTTAAATAACTAGTCACACCATCGACTATTAAATGTATGTATTTGTATTGAGGGTCATTTGAGTAACTGACCTCTGTAGAGAATCGTTAATCCTTTTGGAAAATTGTTTGTTAAGACGTCTCTATTTAGTGATTGATTTTGTAATTGGTATAACACAGATTTGCAAAACAAATTGGTTTCATTTTCAAGTGTGAAAACTCTGCGAATTGGTAGCTTTTCCTTGATGTAGAAAATATCTTGATCACAGAGGCTAACATTTCAAATGACATCTCTGCTTTCACAATTAGGAGGCCATATATATCCAATAAGATGTAATTATATCAAGGGTGTTATTGAAAAAAAACAACAAGATTAACGTTATGTTGCACAGGGCTATGGAGAATTTCATGCTCATGTATCAGCATACGGAACTTTAAACAGAAATATGAAATAATTCAAAGAGTTGGATACAACCAAGACCTTACAATAGCTTCATCACATATTTTAAGAAAGCAACAAAAGAAAGCATTCTGCCTTTGATTCTATAATGAAGCATTTGCAGTTTATTTCTAGGTATTATACAGGCCCTTATGGAATGCATTACAAATTCAGCATTGATTTCAATTGCTGCTGTAACAAATTACCATAACCTTAGTGACAACAACACAAATTTATTATCTTACAGTTCTGGAGGTTGAAGTCCAAAATCAGCCTCATTAAAATCAAAATGTCAATATGGCTGATTCCTCTTGGAGGTGCTAGTAAGGAATTCATTCTTTGCTTCTTCCAGCTTCTGAAAGTGACTAGCATAGTTTGACTCATTGCTGTATCATCACTCCGACCTCTGCTTTGATCACATTGCCTTCTTTCACGTTGAGCCTCTTGCCTTCCTCTAAAAGAACCCTTAGGATCAGATTGGGCAAGCCAGGATAATCCAGAATAAGTTCTTTATCTCAAGGTCTTTAATTTAATCACATCTAGAAAATGTGTTCTACTATATAAGGTAACATATTCACAGGTTCAGGGGATTAGAATGTTGACATCTTTGCCCGGCCATTATTTAGCCAACGCAAATCATAACCTATTTTTTGTATTTTGTCTTACTCCATGCTATTTTTTTCAGTCCTTCATTTTCATTTATCAAATAGTATTATTGTAAGTGATATAAAAATATTTTTTGAAATGTAAATTAATTAATCAGTTAAATGAGTTCATCCATTTGTATATATTTATTACAGCCCAATAGGTTCAATAGGCTTTCTCCACTTTACTGCATTGGCCTCCTTGTAGCTATTTTCTACAGCCAAGAATTTGGTGAATAGACCTCTTTTTAATTTAAAAATAGTATAAAATATCTTTAATAGTGTGACATCCATCTTTCCTTTTCTAGAAATCTCGTGTTTATTCATTTAATTTTAAGAAGTCACTTTAGTTAAAAGATTTTGAATGCATATAAGAAAGTAATAACTTTAAAAGCTGCCAGAGAGAAAATATTAACAGAGTTTCAGAACTAAATAAAAAGTAAATTAAAAAAAAAAAATTCAACTAATATATTGTGAAAGTGACAGAATGTTGGGAGGCCGTGGGGTGAATGTGAACCTGGCGAGCTAATTCAAGGAAGACCAAATGGCAGAGGCATTGTGAGCTACTGTGCCAGGGATGAGTGTGACTCTAGGCTCACGCCATCTGTGTGTCCATTGATAAAACCTAAGACCAACTTTATTTATTTATTTATTTGTTTCTTTGTTTGTTTGTTTGTTTTGCCACAGCACTGCAGAGGAAAAGAATAAATAGTTTTGTTTATTCACGGTGGAACATCCTAAGACAATGTGTAAAGCTTTACAAAAGAACACTGTGGTACAGAGGGAGCAGAATACTTTTTATTACTTTGTCAGAAAAGAAATTTTTACAAAAATAAATGGGTTGGCTGTTTTTATATAATCTTCAGGTACTGAAGGTGTTTTGGTTTCTAGTACTAGTGATGTGAATTCTAACAGATCTATCTGAAAAGTGTGAAAGGATATGCCTATAATTACCAACAAAGTGGAGGGAAAAGAATGCTTAGTAAATTAGTGATTCTGTCGAGTCCTACTTTCTATCCATTTGCCTGGAAATTAAGCAGTTGAGAGAGAGGTTGGGAAGGAGTAAGATTTTACAGACATTCAGCGAATGTTGAGATGGGATCAAAACTAATTGAATTAATGCATACAATTATGCATTATGTACATGATGTTCAAACACCTATTAATAGACACCTTGAATGGAGAGTCCAGGTTTTGATTAAATGAATAACATTTTGGTGCTCCCCTGTATGTTTCTCATTGTATTTGTGCATATGTGTGTGGTGTTTGTATTTAAATCCACTCAAAAGCATTTATTGAGTTCTTATTATATGACAGGCACTCTGCCAGACCCTAAGTCCACTAAAGCAAAGAACTGACTTTCTGAGGGTAATAGTCCATTAGAAAAAGACTGACAAATAAGTGTTGTTGTGTGTTAAGATGACAGGTTAAAATTGCATCATAGAATTTCTCCCTTTCTCTAACACCTCACAGTATGGGAAACTGCAAACTACAACAACAAGAAAATAACCCACAGCAACCAAATAAGGAAATGAGCATAAACTAAAGCGATCTATTCAAAAATTGACACCCATGGAAAGAAATAAGATTCTGGAATAGAATATGGGGATTTACTAAGGCCCTGAGCAACATAGGTTGGCCAGAAATGTACTGAATTATGGATGCTCACAATACCCCCAAAACTGGGGAGAAGGAAATCAGTAAGTGTTCATTTCTTTTTGTTCTTTTTACTAAAGAGTAATAAAAACAGCAACTTGGGGAGAAATACGTGGAATTGAGAGGCTGAGCTAGGCTGGATATTTCTTAAGCAAATAAAGTTTCCACAACTGCACCCTCAGTTGGAGAAATAATCTAAAAATGAGATGCTCTTTGATGCAAGTAGATTGAGTGAGCTGTAGTATAATATATGTAACAGATTCTGTTAGAGAAGATGTATTCCAACAGAGTACAAATCTACCTCAGTCAAGCTCTATTTCCCCCTCCTGTTAGGCTAAAAAATTATTGATGGTACAAGAACTCCCCAGCCCTGAAAGCCTCCTAGGTGATACCAATGTGCTGCTGGGATTGAGAACCAGTGGTCCAAGGGAAAGAAAATGTAACCCCAATAAAACAAACACAGCCAAGGTATTATCTCAAGAAATGCGAGAACTCAGGGAAATTCAGCCACGCCTGAGCCTGAATCAAAAGATCTAGGAAGGTGAAGCTTTGGATAATCTTGTGTGTACTCATTAGCATACAGAACTATGATGAGACAGGTTGCAAAATAAAAGACCAGTGAACTTCAAAAAGATTGTTATCATGAATGACAAAAACTGAGGATCTGTTAAAGATTAAAGGAGAGTAAAATGGCGTAACTAAATGCAATGAATTATCTTGGATTGATCCTAGGTCAGAAAAAGGACAGTAGTCACTGAAGAATTTAGAGGTAAAGAGAGATTATGTCTGCAATTTTCTCTGAAGTGTTTCAGAAAAAACCCTAGATAGATAAAATGATAAAGCAAGTGTGGTAAAGTGTAATATTAGAGAAGTCTAGATATAAGGCAAATGGGAATTCCCTATACTGCTTTTACTACTTTTCTGTAGCTTTGAAATTATATCAAAATAAAAGTTTTTTGAAAAGCACAGTAAATATTAAAACCTTAACAATATAAGATTAATAATATAATTAAAGAATAGAAAAGTAGAAGGAAAAGATACGTAAAAGTATAAAGGTGTTAAAGTTAAAGTCATAGCAGGAAATTAATTAATAGTGTCTGAAACAATGTATTTTGGAAAAGAAAATCAGTCTGAGTCCAACATCTTAATGCTTTTTGTGAGTTTATTTTACAAACTTGAAAGAGTCTTTTAGATAATAATAATATCTGTTACTATGAGGGACAATTTTGTTGGGTAAGTAGTTTTTAGATGTTCTTTAGTTTCTTTTTCTCTTGTTAAAATCCCATAAATAATATGTATAATATAGTCTCTGTTAGTAAACTGTCAGCCAACCAGGCTTCCATATCCTATTTGTATATATGCTTTTTATGATGAGTTGACCAGTAATTATATAATGGTAACAAAGTTTATTTCTGGGTGATAAAGTTTTGAGTTTTCTCAAACTTTAATCTTCCTAATTTTCAGCACTAATTTTCATTTTATTGTAACTATTTTCCATAAGCAGAATGCATTTTTAAACAAAAGTGATTTTTTTTTAAAAGAAAAAAACAAAAAGATTTAGGTAAATAAATTAAACATTTTGAAGTGATAAATTGTGGATGAAGGAAATATAGATGCTTGTTACTCTCTTTGTATTTTTAAATTCACCATATTTAAAAGAAACTAATTAATAATAAACACAAGCAATTCAATTTTATAGAAACTGCCTTAAAGTATATATAATGTGCTGTTGGATAAGAGGGGAGAGGCTATTCTAAAATGGGGCTTTGGTAGAATGTGGAAGAAGATGAGAAGATTTGATGTTTTCTGCTTTGTATCAATTCTACTTTAGGATTAGATATTGAAAAGATCATTAATATTTTAACAATTTCCTGACACCTCTTTCCTCCAATCCCAATATGTGAAACCATATTTTAGGACCATAAACAGCCAAGGGAGATATTTCAGTGGAGAACTAACAGGATCAGATTTGCAATTTAGAATCATTACTCTGGCAGAAATAAGAAAGTTTCTATGTTTTACAGAAATAATATTAGAGGCAAAAAACCGGAGATTATTGCAATAAGAAGATGAGGGCCTGAAATGGAGACCCCACTCTAGTAATATTTGCTAAATGAATGAATGAATGGGTGGATGAATGAGAGCCTGGGAACTGAGGCAATAATGGGAAATGGTATAAGGCTGTGAGGTATATCAAAGGGGCAGGGCACAGAGGAGCACAAACTGGATGGTGAGACAAAGACAAAGGAGAGAGTCTGGGTGATGCCTAGGTATCTGGCCGGGCTACAGAGCATCATAATTTTTATATATATATATATATATATATATATATAATTAATATATTATATATATTAATACACATATAATATATATTATATAATATATAATATATAATATATATGCTATTATGTATAATTATATATAATTATATATAATATAATTATATATAATTATATATATAATTATATTATATATAATATATCTATTATATATATATTTATATATTACTATATAATATATATTATAATATTATATATTATATATAATTATATTATATATTATATATAATATTATAATATATATTAATAGATATTATATATTATAAATATATATTTATATATTTATATATATTTATATATAAGTATAAATATATAAGTATAAATATATATATTTATATATTATTTATATTTAAATATATTGTTTATAGACAAAGTAAAGAGGGAAAGATGTAGAGACATTCTGGATAAATTGTTTTCGAAATGAGCATGGGATATCTGGATAAAAGTGTTAAGTTGGCTTGATATAGAGAGAATTGAGGAAGTCATCTAGACTGAAAAGAAGTATCTAGGACTCATCAGCTTAGCGGAGTAATTGATGCTGAGATAGGGAAGGAAATTGCTCATGGATAACTCATAGTGTGAAAAGAAGGAAAAAATGCCATGGAACACCAATTTTAGGGAGAAATCAGAGCATGAGGAGCCAACCAAAGAGATTGAGAAATAATGATCAGCGAGGTAGCATGTTCTATTCAATCCTTGTCACCGTGTTTGTATATTTGTCATACTTTCAGGACTAAGTCCTTTATGGAGGGGAAAGATTTCGTATATGTGTAAAACCCAGAATAGGGCAAATAGTAGATGACAAATAAATTTTGCCTAAATGAATATATATAGTTTCATTACAATATATATTTTTGATAACTTTGTACAAGTTATTTCCCTATGTATTTGGTGGATGTTCATGTTTATAATTTAGTAACTTACATCTTATTACCATTTTTGTTTAGCACTTCATTAATTGTAATTATTAGCCTTATATAATTGTGAAACATTAGCCTACCGTGACTGAATTTTAAGAACATAGGCCGGAAACAGTAGGGGCAAATAACTTGAGACAGCGTGCACACAATACCCATAATGTTCACAGATTTTTTTTTGCTTTTATAAATCTCCAGGAAGCCAAGATATCTGAGCAACAGATGTAAAATACAGAGCAGAGAATAGGCAAAAAGACACCGGTTATTTAATATTCTGCACCACTCTTAAAAATTAATTTGCAGTTGAATAATAGCATTTCTACATAGGTATTTTGCATTAATGTGAATGTAGGTATAATAGTAAAAAAAAATCATTTTACATTGTTAATATGATTTCTAGCTATAGACTGTCTGGCTGACAGGAGGTGCCTCCAAGGGTGATTTCAGAAACACTTAAAGAGTCCTCTGCTGTCTCACATATATAGTCCTCATCTGCTCTTTGACTCTTCTGATTTCTTTATCCTGTTAGAAGGTTATTAGATTTAAGGATTACAATCCAAACACCCATAAGAGAAGGCATAATGACTTAATTATTAAATAACTAGCTATGAGCAAATGTGAAATTTGGAAAATAGAACGACCTTAATTTGAGCATTATTTTTGGAAGGAATAGTTAGCTCTCATAGCATAATTAACCCTTGTCAATTGAAGGAAATTATATTCATTTGATCAACTGTTATAGCCTTTTGCTATTGATTTTCTAAATCTCTAAAAAAGCAGCCCTGGCCACTAAATTGTATGCTTTTTGAGGGTAGAAACTGCCTCTTAATCACCTTTATATCCTGCGCTTGTCACTAGCAGCTAACAGAGACTTGCATAGAGAGAAGAAAGAGACAGGTAGATAAATACGTCACTACAATGAAGGGTACATTCCAGAGTAGGAAATGGATAAAGACGAGCAGTCAGGAACACCAAAAATAAATGACCCATAAAAATATGTGATATGGTGAAAATTTTAAATGGAAGTTTTCTTCCTTTGAGAGATGCTGTCCAGGATTCTTCTTTAGGAAGGACGCTTTGTCACAGCCAGGATGTTTCTTCCACAGGCATAGGACAGGAGCAGAAAATGAAAAGGAAAAGCCCTAGGGTGACCTAAACCTGATGCATGCTGTTTTTAGGCCAAAATAACATCCTTTCAGACTCCTGGTTTTAGCGGAAATTGATAGAACAAAAGTACATCTGAAATGTTAATTACTCAAGGAAATAAATCCATTATGTCAATTACTATATCCTTTTGCAAACTAAAGTCTGAGTACAAACTAAAGGAAGTTATAAAGACAAGTGATTTTAGGGAGCATTGTGAGGTTGTCTTTTCACAAAACTGAGTACGTTGGATCTAATAAAAGTAAATATTTTTGAGTTTTTTTATTTTTTAAAGATTTTTATTAAAAATATAGCTAACATACAATATTACATTAGTTTCAGGTGTATACCATAGTTATTCAACATTTATATACCTAAAGAAGTGATTACCATAATAAGTCCAGTAACCATCTGACACCATACCAGGCTATCAAAATATTGTTCACTATATTCTGTATGCTGTACATTACACCTCCATGACTTAATTGTTTCATACCTGGAACTTTGAGCCTCTTATTTCCCTTCCCCCCACCCCTTTTAAAATTTTCAATTACACCTGACATTTAATATTGTTTTATATTAATTTCAGGTATACAACATAGTGGGTAGAGACACATTTATATAATTTAAGAAGTGATCCCCTTGACTAGTCTAGTACCCACTGCACTACACATAGTTATTACCATATTATTGACTATATTCCTTATGCTTTACTTTACATCCCCATGACTATTTTGTGACTACCAGTTTGTACTTCTTAATCCCTTTCCCTTTTCACATACACCCCAAACCCACTCCCATCTGGCAACCATCAAAATGTTCTCTGTATGTATGAGTTTGTTTCTGTTTTGTTTATTTTGTTCTTTACATTCCACATGTAAGCAAAATCACATTACATCTGCCTTTCTCTGTCTGACATACATCACTCAGCATATTAGCCTCCAGGTCCATCCATGCTTCCACAGATGGCAAGAGCCCATTCCATCCATGGCCGAGCAATATTCCATTTATATATGTACCACCTCCTCTTTATCCATTCATCCATCAATGGACACCCAGGTTGCCTCCACATCTTGGCCATTGTAAAAAAATACTGCAAGGAACTCATGGATGCACTTGTCCTCTGAAAGTAGCATTTTGGATAAATACCCTGTAATGGGATTACTGGGTCCTTCTTTGTCTCTTGTTATAGCCTTTTTTAAAAAGTCTAATTTGTCTGGTATAAGTATTGCTACTCCAGTTTCTTTTTGCTTGTTTGTTTTTTTCTCTTTTCATTAAGTATATTTCCCCCATCCCTTTACTTTCAGTCTGTGTGTGTCTTTCACACACAGACTCACAATCTGAAGTGAGTCTCTTGTATATACCCTTTTTATGCTTACAGCATATGTAAGGGTTTTGTTTTCTTATTTCTTATTCATTTCTTATTCATTCAGTTCTTCTAAGTCCATTTATATAAATTACCATTTATATTGAAGGTAATTGTTGATAGATATGTAGCTATTTTCATTTTATTATTCATATTTTTCATCTTTTTCTTTTTCTATCCTAAAGAAGTCCCTCTAACATTCCTTGTAATACTGGTTTGGTGGTGATGAACTCCTTTAGTTTTTTCTTGTCTGGGAAGCACTTTATCTGTTTTTTTATTTTAAATGATAGCCTTCCTGGGTAGAGTAGTGGTTGTAGGTCTTTCATCACATTGAATATTTTGTGCAGTCCTTTCTGGACTGCAAAGTTTCTGTTGTGAAATCATCTGAAAATCTTATGGGAGCTTCCTTATAATTTACTAGTTGCCTTTCTCTTTCTGCCTTTAGAATTCTCTCTGTGTCCTTATCCTTTGCAGTTTTAATTATAATGTGTCTTGGTGTGGACCTCTTTGGGTTCATCTTGTTTGGGACTCTGTGCTTCCTGAGTTTGTATGTCTATTTCCTTCACCAAGTGAGGGAAGTTTTCTGTCATTATTTTTTCAAAAGGGTTCTCAATCCTTGGCTTTCTCTCTTCTTTTTCTAGTACCCCTTATTATGCAAATGTGATTATGCTTTATGTTGTCCTAAAGGTCTCTTAAACTATCTTTTTTAAAATTATTTTTTCTTTTCGTAGTTTCTATTGTGTGTTTTTCTAACTTTTCTTTCAAATTACTGATACGATTATCTCCTTCACCTAATCTGTTTGTATGTTTTTTAGGGCATTCTTCATTTCAGTTGTTACATACTTTATTTCTCACTGGTTCTTTTTTTTATGGTTTTTATACCCTTTTTATGTTTACTATCTCTTTGTTGAAGTTCTCACTAAGTTTCTTGAGGATTCTTATAACTTGTTTTGAGCTCTGTATCTGGTAGGTTGCTTGTCTCTATTTCATTTACTTCTTTTTCTAGAGTATTCTGCTGTTCTTTTATTTGGGGTGTATTTCTTTGTCTCATCATTTTGGCTGCCTTTTTGTGTTTGTTCTATGTATTAGGAAGATCTGCTATATCTCCTAGTATTGGCCAGGTGGCCTTACGTGCTATGTGCCAAGTCTCCATTATCACCTGTGCTGGGTGATCCAGGAGTATCCTTTGTGTGGGTTGTGAGTGCCCTTCTGTTTTAGTTAATCCTTGATTGCTATTGAAATGTTAGTGGGTGGGATTGACATTCAGGCTGACTAACTGTGGGGTTTGGTACATCCATGCTAATGGACTGCTCTGCAGGGGACTTACCCACTGAGTGGGATTTGCCCCTGTAGTCTCTGGTGCTTGTTGAGAACATCCTTTGTGTGCACCTTTTGTGGAGCTAATTGGGTGGTGCTCCACTGTGGTCTGAAGCTAAATTCCAAGTACGTTAGTTCTGGGGCCTCTTGGAAGGAGTTCTGGTACAGGTCCATGTCAGCCACTGCCTGTGACTTGCTGGGGACTTGCTGTTAGGAATTACAAAGCATTCTTTGGCTTTTCATTTCCTGTGCTAGACCTGGAGGCATGTAGGAGAGGTCATGCTGCAAACTGAGGATGCCTGTCACCAGTACCAGGCCTGGGGTGGTACTCCACAAAATGCCAGGACACCCTGAAGCTTGTTGTCACCGGCCAGCTCCTGAAATTTCAGCCACTGATAAAGCCTCCTGCAGTATGCAAGTTGGGTGAGGCAGGATTTCAGGAAGTCACTAGAGTGGGAAGAGTGTTCAGCAGGTTAATGCAGATTCTGATTTGGTGCCAGTGCTGGTCCTGGAGTGACTCAGGAAAAGTCTCAGAGCACACCAAGGCCAGTCACCACCTTTCTGGGGACATGGACCCCAAAAGTTTTCCAAGAAAAATATGGAATATTGCTCGGCCATGGATGGAATGGGCTCTTGCCATCTGTGGAAGCATGGATGGACCTGGAGGCTAATATGCTGAGTGATGTATGTCAGACAGAGAAAGGCAGATGTAATGTGATTTTGCTTACATGTGGAATGTAAAGAACAAAATAAACAAAACAGAAACAAACTCATACATACAGAGAACATTTTGATGGTTGCCAGATGGGAGTGGGTTTGGGGTGTATGTGAAAAGGGAAAGGGATTAAGAAGTACAAACTGGTAGTCACAAAATAGTCATGGGGATGTAAAGTAAAGCATAAGGAATATAGTCAATAATATGGTAATAACTATGTGTAGTGCAGTGGGTACTAGACTAGTCAAGGGGATCACTTCTTAAATTATATAAATGTGTCTCTACCCACTATGTTGTATACCTGAAAGTGACTCCAGTGTAGGGAAACATGGGTAGGGTAGAGTCTTAGGGATTCAGCAGAACAGAGCAGCAGAGCTCACCAGACCAATGCGGTTTCAGATTTGACCATGTTGGGGAGGGCTCAACACAGAAATTATGGCACCCACCTGCCTGCTGTAGGGGAAAAGGACACAAGGGAAATGGTGGATGTTCCTCCAGTTGTCCCTGCAAGCCACATATCAGTCTCTCCCAGTATGAATCCACTGCCCTCTGAGTCACTTTCCCTCCCCATCACCCCAAGGTGAGTGTATGCAATTAAGTGACTCTGTGTGTAAGCCTTTTAAGGGGATATCTGGCTTTCCCACAGCTTTCCATCCCAGTGGGTTGGTTTGAATCCCCACTGTTATTTATAGGCAGATGTTGTGAGGGCTCTTTTTACCAGTACCAGTATTCCAGGCTGGGGAGCCTGGTGTGGGGCTGGGGTCCCTTGCTCCTTTGGGGTGGGGGGCATCCTTCCACTGCCGAGATATCCCTCCCAATTTTCAACCACCACATGGAGGTTTGGGGCTGGCCCGTTCCATGTCTCTGTCCCTCTTACGAGTCTCAATGTGTTTTCTTCTTTATATTTTTAGTTATAAAACTTCTGTTCATCAAGACTTTAAATGGTTCTACAGGTTGATTATTCTATAATTTAGTTGTAATTTTAATGTGCTCATGGGAGAAGGCAGACATAGTGTTTATCTACTCCACCATCTTGGATCACTTCTAAATATTTTTATTTTTTAAAATTTTATCATAAATAAAAATAAGTACTTTCCAAAAAATAGCAAGAGAATGTTTGAATGAGGTTAGGGTTTGAGCTCATTAAAAATAATCTCATACACCCAAGTTCTACTAATCTTTTAAAACTGCTATCATTTTTAGTGCTGCAGACATAGATGACAGAAGAGTATACTTCCTAAATGAGGACTAAGTTATCTCAATAACTATTAAGCCATATATTTAAAATAATATTTCAAACATGTAAAGTAGAATTAGAATATGTAAAGTAGCATTTCTTTTAAAGAAAAAAATCAAAGGACTAATTTTAAAATCTGAAAATAATTTTGTATGTCAAAATATATGAGTTGTAAAATAATGCCTGTTACAATATTTATCTTCCTAAAGTTTCATATATCATGTCCTACAGTTGGATTCACCAGTATATGGCAATATATTTGTTTATTATGTCCAGAAATGAGTTGAAGGGACAGATGGCAATATTGAATATAAATGTGCAATGGAGGTATAAAAAGACTTTTCTTATATTAATTCAACTTTTTATAAGGAAATATTAGAATATAGTTCTGTAAGTTTTAAATTTACATATTGGAAACAAATAGCAAATAGAGCATTTTTTTCCCACCACATAAGGTAGTGCTTAAAACACTAACATTTAAATTGCATAAATTTTAATAATGTCTCTATAAAATGTGCTTTCTGGCATTTGTTCAAGAACTGAGTAACACACACTAAAACTTGTTTTTGTCAAAAGCTTTCTGGGAACTTTCTCTTGCCTCTTGTGCTTATGCCTTCCAAAGGCTATAGGACAAAGAATCAAAGAATATACTGAGTATTATTCCACACTAATTTTCTTACTTTTTAAAAAATTTAATACATATGCAGAACTGTGAATATAAGTACAGCGCTTGATGATTTTTACAAACTTAATAAACCTGTATAACTGTACATAGATCCAATGATAGAAAATTACCAACACCCTTAAAACCGCCCTTTCTTCTAGTGTCTATGTACGCCCACCACCACTTCCTAAGTGTCACCACTATCCTGATTTCTAAGAGCGTAGTTTAGTTCCTTTGTTTTTATTCTTTATGTAGTCATACCTGTGTATTACTTTGTGTTCATCTTCTTTTGCTTAACGTTATATTTATGAGAGTCCATATTATTACTTCTAATTGCATACCATTTATTCTTACTTTAAATAGTATTCCTTTGTGTGATTATATACTTTTTCTTGTCAACTGTTGAGAATCTTTTTTTTTGTAGTTTCCGGTTTAAAGCTGTCATCAATAATCCTGCTATGACTATTCCAGGACATGTTTGGTGAACATGTGTATGCATTTGTTCACTATATACCTAGGAGTATTGCTAGGTCATAGGTCACGCCTTTCCAAAGTGGTTGTACCCTGCCTTGATTTTTAATCAAGAGCTAAGGTATGCTATCTACGTGGGCTCTTCCCATTTACTACATTCCTAATTCAAGCATAAATCATAGGCAGGACCCCAATGATATCAGACCAAATTCTTTGAGACCTTTTCTTTCAGGCCAAAATTAAATTCTATGGAATAAAGAAATCATCTAATCTACTTATGTACCACTGAATGAATGATGTTTGCCTCCTCATTTTGGTGATGTGTCTTATCCAAACAAATGGAATGGGAATAGTATTGTCTACGGAAATAATGGTTACAGCTACCACTGCTCAGTGTATATTATATTTCCTAAGTACTTTTTACAGGATTCACAGTATTATTACCTTCATTTTATATGGGGTGAATTGAGTCTCGGAGAGATTTAGTGACTACCCAAGGTGGAACAGCTAGTGAAGGGCAGTGCAAGTATCCAATCTAGGTCTTTTCTGATTCCAAAGCCCAGACATTCCACTCTGCCAAGTGCTTCTCACAAACTGTGCCACCTGATGACTCCTTTTCATGCTTCCTGACTTAATACCAGCTCCTTTCTGCATAGAGAGGATATTAAATGTGAACTTCATTGTGGATAGATTCTGCCATCTTAATTCAGAGTGGTTGCTTTGTGATAGATTGTTTCCCACTGACTTTCATAATTAAAACATGTAACATGAAAAACAATTTGAAATGTTATACATCGTTTCTCCATAGTAATATATATATAAGGATGTGGTTGTCTAGACACAGAAACAAAAGCAATGCTGTTTTGTTCTTTGGGTTTCTAGTAATGGTCATACTTTCATAGTTTCAAATATTACAAGTAGAAATGATAATCTTGTGTCTTTGAGATTTCTTATATAAGTAAGGGCAGTTACTATCTATGACCATGACTCAAAAGGCTGTCTTTTTCTTCCCAAGTACATTGAGGCTGCATATGGGTTCACAAGTGGAGTCATTAATCACAGCCACCTTTACAGTCTGCTATTCTACTTCTCCAATTGTAGTTTCACCATTTTGCTCAAAATGTGCCATTTCAAATGTACTTGCTATATTCCCAGCTGCTTATATGTTTTAAATGTTTCTATTGCATGTTGGCTGCACTTCATGTCATTATACAGCTACTGCCTAAATAAATGTCCATCCTTTGCACCCACCTCACTTGTGGAGTTTGTTGAAGCAAATAATATTAGTAGATTCCAATGTCAATATTCTGGCTTCATTTCGTGACCTCCAATTTGGTGATCATCTCTTGCTATTTAGTGTAGTTATGACTTTAATTGACGTTGGTGAGATGTTCAAGTAATTAGATATGATTAATATAAGAGATCCAAATCTCTCATGGATGTAAAGTAGATTGCACAGTATCTTCATTCTATATGCCTTTACTTTGGTCTGAAATTTTCAGATCACATTTACATTTTCATTCTTATCATAATTAAGAAATTATGCTGAATGGCCATATTTGCTCCAAGAATGAATATAATTAAATCACTGTGCTGTTATTCTCCCCAAAGAACAAATCTTTGCCCTTGAAAAGGTATCCAGTGAGTGTCGTAGTGTTTTGTCCTTGGTCCTCTGCAAGTCACTATTTTTTGCAAGGTTGGATGAAAGGATGGGAGGAATGCTTATTAAAATTTCAGGACACTAGGAAGTAGAGTAAATTCAGTAATTCAGGATTAATACTTAAACTTATTCCAGAAGACAAGAATACATCACCAAAACAAATGAAATAAAATTTAAAATAGAAACAGGGAGAGTTATTAATTTAAACATGAAGGATTAACTGTATATGAAGATACTGATTCCTGCCTGAAACAAATTCCTATAAAATTTGGAGGATTTCATTTACTTGAAATTAATTATTAGTCAGCAACCTACATCTGGAATTTTACTAGGCAATTTTACATGTTATCTCCAAAAGATAAATAAAAGAAGTTCAAGTGGTAAATCTTTACATCTTATTAGAAAGTAAGAGCATACCACATGGGAGTAATTAACTGAAGGTATTTCTTTAGAGAGTTAAACTAATGGATTCTAGAGACGTTCCTCTCTGGGTATCTAATAAATATAAGAACAAAATGTAGAACTATGAGTATCCATTAATTATTTTTTTGACTATGCCCTCTTAAATTCCATTTGTTCCAGTCACGGTTTTAGTAGTGTTAGTTTATGTTAGAATTTTCTGACTCACCTGATTTGCCAGTGGTTTATACTGTTGAAGAAACATTCCTAATTCCAACTATATTGCAAAGAAATATTCCTAACAACCAATATCTGTAGGTTGCTACAGATATGTATATATTTTCCTCATAAAAAAGTTATTTGTTTCTTTGTTTAAGTACACAAGTTCTTTGTCAAATGTTTGTTGGAAATTCTGGGGTTATGTACTGAAAAGAACAAAAGAGATAACTTCAACCTGGTTATGTTGTTAATAGCTATTACTCGTCAGCTCCTTCATCTCTAAAAGGAGCTTACTGCTGTCTCTGTCAAACTGTAAAGTATGAATAGATCTGCACCTGGTGAGTGTCAGCATGCATTTGCTTCAAAATATATCTCCAAGGTAGGTAAATAAATTTATCCATGGTACATTGGAGAAACTCACTCAACCTTAGCTGCGACTACCCTTGGTCATGAATGTTACAGAAGTGACTCTTATCTTGGATCCCAGATTACACATGGTGAGCTCTTCAGTTTCAGAAAGGACAAGATTCAGTGTTTCCAGGCCATTTCTGAACATGATTAAATGTTAATTATTTAAGCTCCACATAATGATAATAACAATGTTCTGATTTCCATGCACATGTGTTGATCCAATAAAACATAAATTGAGTCTCTTCATAGATCCAGTGGCATGTTTGAGCACTTGAGTGAAATTGTGTTGTGATGATTATTAAATGTGAAAAGGAATGAATTCTTAGCACTAGAAACTTAATATTCAGTAAATGTTCTAAGGCATGTCTTGTACTCTTATCCAAGGGAATGGAATTTTTGCATGCATTTTATGAACAGTATGAGTATAGCCCTTAGGGTTGAATAAATTTGAACCATTTTTGGACAATTTCTAAGATGGTTTCACAAAATGACCAAAATTATTCAAAATTGATTTTCTGCCGTGTAACATGGACATCTATGGGAAGTAAGACTGGAAATAAATTTTTATTGAATTATATCCCCCTTGAATATGTTCTAAATTGCATGCAGCAACTCTATCCTCCTTTGGGAATGTATAGATAAGAAGGGTCACAATTCTCATCTTTTTGGAATCTAAAATTGGTTGCCATAAAGAAGTAGTGAGTGAAAGTTAGAGACCATGTAGCCTTTGAGGCTGCAGGTCAGAGATTAAATCCACCTTTAGCTCAGGTGATCAGGGCAAACAACAGATAGCAAAGATGTTGCATGTGAAAACACCCTGAGGCACGGTCTTTTGAGTTGGAGAACCATGAGAACAGAAGCAGTTTAAGAGCCTGTAAGCACATGTAGGCATTGACGTTCAGAAAGGCTGAGAACATAGCATTTTTCTATGACCATTCTGCTTTGCCTTACAGAAAAGCCATACATTTCTTTTTCTCCTCCTCCATGAGCTGCCCATTAAAAAAAAAAAAAAATTTCTTTGTATTACTTAGAAATACAACCTTATGCCTAATTTTTTTTCTAATTTTTATTTTTTTATTAAATTTGGGGTGAACTTGAGTAATAAAATTACATGTTTCAATTGAACAATTCTATAATACATCATCTGTATATTGCATCGCGTGTTCACCACCCAAAGTCAAATCTCTTTCTGTCTTCATATATTTGACCTCTTGTAATCCTTTTCTATCTCTTCCCCTCTCCACTTTCCCTCTGGTAACCACTATACCATTGTCTGTGTTTGTGAGTTTTTGTTTGTTTGTCTTGTTTGTTTGTTGATTCAATCTTATAGCCCACATATGAGTAAATCATGGTTCTCAACTTTTTCTATCTGACTTATTTCACTTAGCATGATATCCTCAAGATCCATCCATGTTGTCACAAGTTTCAATATTTCATCTTTTCTTATGACCGAGTAATATTCTTTTGTATATATTTACCACATCTTCTTTACCACTGTGAATAATGCTGCAATGAACATAGGGGTACACATATCTTTATACCACATGGGTATCTACCCTCATGCCCACTTTAAATTTTAAATTTTATTTGTTTGCTATTAATTTTTCTTACTTCAAAGTTAAACCTTTGAGTTGCTTTGTAAATAAATCTCAAATAAGAAAATAATGACTTTTTTTTTTAATTTATTAGTTTCAGGTGTACAAGACAAGGTAATACTTAGACGTTCATCATTTATATCCCTCACACTGTGAACCCCCTCCCCCCATCCACTATCCCTCCGACCTCACACCGAGCCATCACATTATATATATAAAATTATAGTTGGCATTCATTAATGTTTAGCTTCTGGTGTACAATACCATGATCAGGCATCCACAATAATGACATTTTTGATCAGATAAATTTACACCTACCTCTAGACTTCTTTCACTGGAAAAAAAATTGCTTATAAAATTTATTATACTGTAGACGAAAAAAAATGGCGGCGTGAGGTGAGGCTCTGTAACGCTCCCCTGGAATTTACAACGAATCGGACAACAATAACTCCACAAAGGACTCCTTGCACAGCAGACAGGCAAGACGAAGAGGCCGACTACTGAATTCACCTCCAGGTGGGTGAATCGCGCGAGCGGGGGAGGAGGGAGAGGAGAAGTGCGGAGACGGAGCCGCGCGGGCACAGGACACAGACCTAGCTCAGTGCTCGGAGCCTGCTGCTCCCGGATCTTCCGCAACTGCGGGAGAGGGAAGGACTCGGACTGCTAGGGCTCCGCTTACGGCTCACAGGGCTGAGGGGGCAGCATACAAAACGGCTGAACCCAACGCTCGCTCACAGCAGATCTCGGAGCAAAGACTGAGGGAAGAGGGCTGAAATCAGTGGTTTAAGCCCTCACTGCCGAGCGGAGAACGGAAGCCTTAGGCACGGAGACTAGCCGCCCCCTCCCTACCCTCCCAGAGCTCTCCCCGCCCCCACCTGCCCGGTGCTAGAAGTGATAAAGTAGCAGTGTCGGATCAAAGGACAGAATATTTGCTGCTGTGAGAACTGTGGACCGCAGACACAGATTCGCAGCTCAACTAGTTCCGGCAAAGGAGAGGGAGCTGTGGAAGCAGGACTGGCTGTGGTGGTGGTCGCCCCCATTGCTCTGGGCCACCTCTCACAACTCACCCCGCCCCTGGCCCCACCTATCTGGGCGGATCCCTGCAGGAGTAAACAGAACTGCTGAAACAAACGGGCTCTGAATCTGGTGCAGAAAGAGCTTTGGAACTCCAAAAGCTCTTCGCATACCTATCAACCTGTTGCAGAAGACACTGCTGTAGATGTCTAGGAAGAGAAATAGTAAATCAGTGATTGCCATGAATAACCAAGGCAACAAGATAGCTCAGAAAGAAAGTGAAAAGTCTCCAGAAAAGGAACTTAGAGATATGGACCTTTGTGATTTAAATGACAGAGAATTCAAGATTGCAATTCTGAAAAAACTGAACGAGATGCAAGAAAACACAGAAAGGCAGTTTAATGAACTCAGAAACACAATCAAAGAACACCATGAGCATTTTACAAAAGAGATTGAAATCTTGAAAAAGAACCAAATAGAATTTCTGGAGATTAAGAACTCAATAGAAGAAATTAACAATAAAATATCCAGCTTAGGTAGTAGAGTTGACCAGATGGAGGAAAGAATCAGTGACATCGAAGATAGGAACCTGGAATTTACACAGAGGGAAGAAGAAAGAGACTTGAGACTTAAAAGAAATGAAAGAACTCTACAAGAACTTTCTGACTCCATCAGAAAGAGCAATATAAGAATAATGGGTATACCAGAAGGAGAAGAAAGAGGGAAGGGAACAGAGAATATATTCAAACAAATTGTCGATGAGAACTTCCCAAACTTATGGACAGAACTGGATCCTCGAATCCAAGAAGCAAATAGAACACCTAATTACCTCAATCCCAACAGGCCTTCACCAAGGCACATTGTATTGAAGCTGTCTAAAATCAATGATAAAGAAAGAATCCTCAAGGCAGCCAGGGAAAAGAAGACGGTAACTTACAAAGGAAAGCCCATTAGATTATCATCAGATTTTTCAGCAGAAACTCTACAAGCTAGGAGGGAATGGAACCAAATATTCAAACTATTGAAAGAGAGAAATCATGAGCCAAGAATAATATATCCAGCAAAGATCTCCTTTAGATATGAAGGAGGAATAAAGACCTTTCCAGACATCCAGAAGCTGAGGGAATTTTCTAATACACGACCTGCACTACAAGAAATACTAAAGGAGGCTATTAGACCACCATCAACAGGGACAACTTGTGGCAACCGAAACATAAAAAGGGGGAGCGTAAAGGCCTGAACTGGAATATGGGAATAGAGAAAGTAAGCGTACTGAAGAAACTGGAACTCTAAATATCAAACTTTCCTTTACATAAACTCAAGGGTAACCACTCAAAAAACATCCAAATCTGAAATATATACTGTAATAAAAGAAGAAACAGAGGGAAACATCATAGAATACTACCACACAGAAATAACAGACAACAACAAAAAGGCAAAGAAACAATGGAGACACAGCCTTACCAGAAAACTAAAGACAGAATGACAGGAAATCCTTACATATCAATAATCACCCTGAATGTAAATGGACTGAACTCACCAATAAAGAGACACAGAGTAGCAGATTGGATCAAAAAACTAAACCCAACCATATGCTGCCTACAAGAAACACATCTCAGCTACAAGGACAAGCATAGACTCAAAGTGAAAGGGGGAAATTGACACTTCAAGCAAATGGTACCCAGAAAAAATCAGGTGTAGCCATAATGATTTCCGATGAAACAGACTTCAGGGTGAAAAAGATAACAAGAGACAAAGATGGACATTTCATAATGGTAAAGGGGACTATACAACAAGAAGACATAACAGTCATCAATATTTATGCCCCCAATCAGGGAGCACCGAAATATACCAAGCAACTACTAACAGAACTAAAGGGAGAAATTGACCAAAACACAATTATACTAGGGGACTTAAATACATCATTGACAGCTATGGATAGATCATCCAAACAGAAGATAAATAACGAAATCGCAACCCTAAATGACACATTAGATGAATTGGACATAATTGACATATATAGAGCACTTCATCCTAAAACATCAGACTATACATTCTTTTCTAGTGTACATGGAACATTCTCAAGGATGGACCATATATTGGGACACAAAATCAGCCTCAGCAAATTTAAGAAGATTGAAATCATACCAAGCATATTCTCTGATCACAAAGCTTTGAAATTGGATATCAACTGCAAAAAGAAAGCAGGAAAAAACACAAACACATGGAGATTAAACAACATACTTTTAAAGAACGACTGGGTCAAAGAAGAAATTAGAGGAGAGCTCAAAAGATACATAGAAACAAATGACAATGAAAATACATCCTACCAAAATTTTTGGGATGCCGCGAAAGCAGTTTTAAGAGGGAAATTTATATCATTACAGGCCTATCTCAAGAAACAAGAAAAATCCCAAATAAATAACCTCATGTTACACCTTAAAAAACTAGAAAAAGAAGAACAAGCGAAACCCAAGGTCAGCAGAAGAAAGGAAATAACAAAAATCAGAGCAGAACTAAATGAAATAGAGAACAAAAAGACAATAGAAAAAATTAATGTGACAAAAAGCTGGTTCTTTGAAAAGATTAACAAAATCGACAAACCCTTGGCTAGACTCACTAAGATAAAAAGAGAGAAGACACTAATTAACAAAATCAGAAATGAAAAAGGGGAAGTTATCACGGACACCACAGAAATACAAAGGATTATCCAAGAATACTATGAAGGACTATGTGCCATCAAATTTAATAACTTAGAAGAAATGGACAAGTTCTTAGAAACATATAGCCTTCCAAGGCTGAATCATGAAGAACTGGAAAATCTTAACAGGCCGATCACCAGGAACGAAATTGAATCAGTCATCAAAAACCTTCCCAAAATCAAAAGTCCTGGACCAGATGGCTTCACCAGTGAATTCTACCAAACCTTCAAAGAGGATCTAATACCAATCCTGCTCAAACTCTTCCAAAAAATTGAAGAAGAGTCAGTACTCCCTAACTCATTTTATGAGGCCAACATTACCCTGATACCAAAACCTGGTAAGGACAACACAAAAAAAGAAAACTACAGACCTATATCTCTGATGAATACAGATGCTAAAATCCTAAACAAAATTCTAGCAAATCGAATACAACAATGCATTAAAAAGATTATTCATCACGACCAAGTGGGGTTCATCCCCGGGGCACAAGGATGGTTCAACATTCGCAAATCCATCAATGTGATACATCACATAAACAAAATAAAGGACAAAAATCATATGATTCTATCAATTGATGCAGAAAAAGCATTTGATAAGATACAACATCCATTTATGATTAAAACACTTACTAAAATTGGTATAGAAGGAAAATACCTCAACATAATAAAGGCCATATACGACAAGCCCTCAGCTAACCTCATAATTAATGGTGAAAAGCTGAAGCCCTTTGCTCTACATTCAGGAACACGACAAGGTTGTCCCCTATCACCTCTGCTTTTCAACATAGTGTTGGAAGTCCTCGCCAGAGCTATCAGGCAAGAGAAAGAAATAAAAGGCATCCAAATTGGGAATGAAGAAGTTAAATTGTCACTCTTTGCAGATGACATGATGCTATACATAGAAAACCCTAAAGACTCCACCAAAAAGCTATTAGAAACAATCAATGAATATAGTAAAGTTGCTGGCTACAAAATCAACGTACAAAAGTCCATTGCTTTCCTATATACCAACAATGAAATCTCAGAAAAAGAGATAGAAAAAACAATTCCTTTTGCAATTGCAGCAAAAAGAATAAAATACCTAGGAATAAACTTAACCAAGGATGTGAAGGATTTATATGCTGAAAACTATAAGACATTTTTGAAAGAAATTGAAGAAGACACAAAGAAATGGAAAGACATTCCGTGCTCATGGATTGGAAGAATCAACATAGTTAAAATGGCCATACTACCCAAAGCCATATACAGATTTAATGCAATCCCCATTAAAATCCCAATGGCATTTTTAAAAGAAATAGAACAAAAAATCATCAGATTTGTTTGGAACCACAAAAGACCCCGAATAGCGAAAGCAATATTAAAAAAAAAGAACAATACTGGAGGTATCACACTCCCTGATTTTTCCTTGTACTACAGGGCTACAATAATCAAAACAGCTTGGTATTGGCGGAAAAACAGACACATAGACCAATGGAATAGAATTGAGAACCCAGAAATAAAACCACATAAATATGGACAGATAATTTTTGACAAAGAAGCTAAAAACATACAATGGAGGAAAGACAGCCTCTTCAATAAATGGTGCTGGCAGAATTGGATAGCTACGTGCAAAAGAATGAAACTGGACTGCTATCTGTCACCATGTACCAAAATTAATTCAAAATGGATCAAAGACTTAAGCATAAGACCTGACACAATAAACTGCATTGAAGAAAACATAGGTACTAAACTTATGGACCTTGGGTTCAAAGAGCATTTTATGAATTTGACTCCAAAGGCAATGGAAGTAAAAACTAAAATAAAGAAATGGGATTATATGAAACTGAAAAGCTTCTGCACAGCAAAAGAAACTATTGACAAAATAATGAGGCAACCAACTGAATGGGAGAAGATTTTCGCAAACAGTTCCTCTGATAAGGGGCTAATATCCAAAATATACAAGGAACTCATGAAACTCAACAACAAAAAAACAAACAACCCAATTGAAAAATGGACAGAGGACCTGAAGAGACATTTCTCCAAAGAGGATATACAAATGGCAAATAGACATATGAAAAAATGCTCAACATCGCTAATCATCAGAGAAATGCAAATGAAAACCACAATGAGATATCACCTCACCCCAGTCAGAATGGCTTTCATCAACAAAACAAATAGTAACAAGTGTTGGAGAGGCTGTGGAGAAAAAGGAACTCTCATACACTGTTGGTGGGAATGCAGACTGGTGCAGCCGCTATGGAAGGCAGTGTGGAGGTTCCTCAAGAAATTACGAATAGAATTACCATATGACCCAGCAATCGCTCTCCTGGGTATCTACCCCAAAAATATAAAAGCATTTCTCTATAGAGACACGTGTACGCCAATGTTCATTGCAGCTTTGTTTACGGTGGCCAAGACATGGAAACAACCAAAATGTCCTTCGATAGATAAATGGATAAAGAAGTTGTGGTACATATACACAATGGAATACTATTCGGCGTTAAGGAAAGATGATATAGGAACATTTGTGACAACATGGATGGATCTCGAGAGAATAATGCTAAGTGAAACAAGTCAGACAGAAAAAGCAGAGAACCCTATGATTTCACTGATATGTGGTATATAAACCAAAAAGAACAAGACAAACAAATGAGAATCAAAAACTCATAGACACAGACAATAATTTAGTGGTTACCAGAGGGTAAGGGGGTGGGGGGTGGGTGATGAGGGTAAAGGGGATCAAATATATGGTGATGGAAGGAGAACTGACTCTGGGTGGTGAACACACAATGGGATTTATAGACGATGTAATACAGAATTGTACACCTGAAATCTATGTAAATTTACTAACAATTGTCACCCCAATAAAATTAATTAAAAAAAATTATTATACTGAAACATTTAAAGTTATGTGTTGAATGGATCATTTTTCATGGGTACTCACACTCATAAAAACAAATAGTTTTACTTTCTCTTAGCTAATTGTATGTTTGAGCATCCTGGAATCAAGAGCCTTTAGTCTTGGAAGGAACATTAAATATTACATGTCTCATTTACTCTTACATTAACTAAATCTGTAGTATTCTGCTAACTATTTGTGTAGTCTGAATCAATATTTTAGTGAATGGGAACATACTACTTTTTTGAAGTGGTCTATTTCTTTGGAGAGTCTGACCTATTACAAAGTTTTTATTATTGAACAAAATCTCTCTCTAACAAAATATGGTCTGTCTTCCTTTCTCTTCAAGTGTTTGCACGTTGCCGACATGATTTCTACATCTCACCTGTTGAGTCTTCTTCATGTCTTTCTACCATCGATAGGTCTTTTAACTGACACTTGTTTTGAATTCTTTCACCATCTTTATCACTGTCCTCTTGTTGATGTATATTATGTTAAGCATATCATCTATACCTGATCACAAATTATCCAAACAAAATAGAAAAGAACTACCACTTCTCTTAGAATAGAAGAGAATAGCCTAAAATACTATCAGACTTGTTGGTGGCCATATTTACTATTGCCTTTAATTGTACTCCTTTAATTGTATGCCTTTAATTGTTCTTAAAACCCATCAACTTTTACATGACTTGTGGTTCCTAAGGAACAGCTCTTATCCTCTACTTGTCAGTTGGTCAAGTAAAAATTGCTATTCAATATTGTCTGATTGCTGTCAGATAATCTTTCCTACTTCCATAAAGTTACTCTTGCAAGTTAGTGTGTCTATATTGAAAGTTGGAGGCACAAAAAAAAATAACTTCGTTTTCATTTGTTGTTTTTTCAATTTTTATCTGTTAGATTTTGATTCTCTGGTCAGTTAGAAAATTTTAAAGAAAATCTAAAATGAGGTTACTGAAATACAAATAAAAAGTGCTATGCATTTGTAAGAGTACTGTTAGCTTGGTATATATGCCTACTTTGAACTAAAATTACAGATTCTTTGGCAGTTTTATCAAGTACAAATTTCAAAGAACCTTCATTTCTTTTACTTTCTTTATATAAGTCTCATATAAAGACAGGCCTAAGAATAGTGACTATGTAAGAGTAAATGTAACTTTTGAAGTTTTAATACTAGTTCCTATCTCTCATTCTGGGATCTAACTGGATAAAGGTATATAATATGTTTTGTTTGCTTTTGCTCTTTTTATAATTAAAGAGCTCTTGTTCAAATCCTCTACACTTTATATTTTATTTGTGCTATTACTTTTTTAAACCCCAAACTGAGGATAATTCTATCATGTTTATGTATGCTGATTTGGTCTTTATATATACAAACAAAATAAATATAACATTTTTAAAGTCAATGGAATAATCCAGTGAAAGGAATCACTTTTGGTGATTGTGAGCCTTTCCAGGATTTGTCAGGTAGTTTTGGCAACTGAAATTATCTCAAAATTTCCCATATTAGCTTAGAAATACAAGAATATTCAATATAAAGCACAATTCAAATCATGTCCTTGCTGTGGCCCACTGGGATCAGCAGCAGCTGACAAAAATGTAGCACATATCAGTCATTAGTGTGAAGGCCAGATATGAGGAAAGACTTGGTGAAGAACATGTATTTATGGAGACAACGTTAAGAATTCCAAACAACAGTAATTATACACACAGACACACACACAGACAAAAAACCCCAAAACAGAGGAATTTTCTATTATGTGTAATATATACATATCATTCTTTAAAGTCACACTTAAGTAATAAAGAGCACCATAAATGATCCTAAAGTACATATCTATATCCTTATGTATAATACACCTAGAAGACATCTTTGAGAAAAACAATTATGTGCTATGTTGACACATTTTTCTCTTAAACTAATGATTTACTCATTTAACCAGTAAGAATTATTCCAGTCCTAAATCAGTACTTTTGGCAACTCAAAGGCATTTAAATTGTTTGGAAAACAAAAGAGTAAATATAATCATATTGTATCAGGATTTTAATCTTAACATATACAATTTATTCTTAATATATACTATTCTAACCACCTAAAGCAACTCATGACAGCATGCATCATTTGAGTAAACAAAATATTGCTTTGTTTTGACAACACAGGTACAAACATTGCATCACACATGCTTTAAATTTACACCAAATCAAATATAGTGACTCAAAAAAGGAAAGGTATTTACAGAGTGTCAGGACCTGGTATTTCACTCACTGAGTGTAATCTCCAAGATTTGACTCCACTGTAATTCAAAAGTCGTTCACATTTTAAGGAACACAACATAAAAATACACAGTTTCCAAGTTTCTGTTAAAGCGTTTAAGTTTTTTGTTGTTATCAGAAAAAGTAAAGCACTTTTACTATTTTCCATACAATATCTCATACTTATGTAACACGTGTGAAATACTATTAAGATATGCAATATAAAACATAAATTGTATACATAATTAGTTCTCAAAAATATGACAAATGAAGTGTTATTACTATCGTCCCAATTTTAGGTGAAAAAACCTGAGGTACAGAAAGACCAAGTGTCTTGTTGAAGGGCAGTACAAAAGTTGACCACAAGAAACTTGGCTCCAAAAATCTTTCTTCTTAACTACTATATTCACACAATTCACAAATAAGTTATCATGTACAAGTTCACTATACAAGCTATTTCATACATATGGGTTGTTTGACTTTTTAAAATTTATATATTTTATAAGAATTGTATGGTCATGTTAGGTCAGGCTGCCATAAAAACAACAAAAAAATAGACTGGGCATACAACAGATATTAGACTTAAACAGTCTTAAACAGACTTAAATATCTTAAACAGAGTTAAACAACAGATATTTAGTTTCTCGCAGTTCTGGAGGCTGGGAAGGCAAAGATGAAGATGCTGGCATGATTGGTTTCTTGTGAGGTTCTTCTCCTGTTTTGTAGATAGTTACTTCCTCCCTGTGTCCTTAGATGACAGAAGGAGAGAACAAGCTCTCTGTTTTCTTATAAGAATACCAATCCCATCACAAGGGCCTCATCCTCTTGACCTCATCTAAACCTAATTATTTCCCAAAGACCTCTTTTCTAAATACCATCATTTGTGGGTTAGAGCTTCAACACATGAATTATTGGGGGACACAATTTCATCCATAGCAGTGGTAGATTGTAAACTTCTGAGATCATGGACCATGTTTTCTGACTTTTGTATCTCCATAACTTCTACAGTAGGGTTTTGCACATTTTGTGCTCAATAAAGATATGATTGCTTATCAAAAACTAATCATAATAGTCAACATTATTTTTAATCTTATTTTTCCTGACTCCAAATCTAGGAAATATATTTTAAAATCACCGTATCATTTATTGACTCAACTGAAACACTTCTGAGAGTGAAAGAGTGTTACTACAAATTATTTTAGGGAAACTGAGACTATATCTGGCCAATCAGGATGGATGCTCAGCTTATGTATATGAGAGTAGAAAACTTATGTATATGAGAGCGGTTCAGAGGTTTGTCCAAATGGAAATACTTGAGCAGGTTCTCTGTCTGTAAAGGCTGTGCTTTTGCTATTTTACAACATAGAATCAAAGAATTACAACATTTTAGAACTAAACAAGAATGTAGAAACTGTCATTATCTGTTAGTATTACAAACCACTCAAAACTTAGTGACTTCACAATATTTGTTTATCTAAATCAGGATTCTCCTGAGAAGTGTTTCTAGTCTGAGCTGAATTTGGCTGATCTCATTTGGGTTCACCCATGTTCCTGCAGTTAGTTAGCAAGTTGGACTCAGAACTGGGCAGTCCCTGATATAACCAAAGCCAGATCTGGTAGTGGGCTGCCTCTTGACCTGGACATTGAGAGTGGGAGTAACTGTCTGAAATGACTCTCATTCTCCAGCAGGCTACCTTGGGCTTGCTTACATGTCAGGGTTTCAAATGCAACAAGAGGGAACAAACCTAAATATGCAGGCAGTGTTCAAGTCTGCTTGTATTACATCTACTGTTGTCCCACTGACAAAAGCAAAGGATATGATTGAAAGCAAAGTTAGTGTGGAAAGAACTACCCAAGGGATTAATGTAGGGGGCTTGAACAAATTGGAGGCCATTTCTGCAACAATCCTCCAGAGAAACCCTTTGGTCTTATCTCATTGTTTTCATGTTTGACGAAATTAAGATACTGGGAGGTCAAGTGATTTCAGCAAGGCATCTCAGTAATTTGTACATTGTCCTGAACCAAAAATAGTATGGTGCTTTAGGACTACTTAGGTAATAAGTCAATTTGAACAATGTCTTCCATTTATTACATTTTATTTTGGATAATTTTTATCCCACTCTACTAGTTGAAGTAAAATTAATTTAAGCTGATCATTAAACCCGTAAAATTGTTATGAATCAAGGTTATCTTTGTCTAATATAATTCTGTGAATATACAAAAAATTTAAAAAGACATATGAGAGTTTTCTATTTAAACTACTGAATCTGATGTTTCTCTTGTGAAATTTTGTTACCCTACAATTTTTCTATATGATTTTTCCTTTAAATCCCCTGGGCTATAAAAGACATTCAAGAAAAAGTGTAAATTGATTCATTAGAGAATACAACTGTAAGACAATTTCTTAATTTTAGCTGTACTTTTGGTATGTTTGTTGATGAGTTTGTCATTTTTGTTGACATGAAATTTTGCTATGAATGTATGGTTTATGTTGGTATTTGTGGTGCTAACCTTGGTGCTTATGTTTTCTCTAAATATTTTTAATGATTGCTAATAAGTTTCTTGATTGTAGTCAAGGACCTGAGACCTGTTCCAAAAAGTATTACTACAAAGTTCTTGATGTCACTAATGAAATGGGAGATTTGGGGAAAGAGAGAGACATCATACATAGGCAAATATATTTTTTTTTACCATTGACTATTTTGAGGACCACCTCAGGGCGGAATCTAGCCTAAATGAACCAAGAATTAAGGCCAAGGCACATAGTAGATGCTCATTAATCACATTCATTTTATTGCTTTCTTGTCCATATTGTAAGATTCTATTAGTCAGCTAGGGTTCCCATAAGAAAATACTGCAGATTGAGAGGCTTTGACATCAGAAATTTATTTCCTCACAATTCAGGAAGCTAGACATCCACGATTAAAATATTGGAAGGTTTAGTTTCTCTGGAGTTCTCTCTCTTTTGATTTCTTCTCTCTCCATCTTCTCACTGTGTCCTTTCATGACATTTTCTCTATGCACACATACTCTTTGTGTCTCTTTTACTTTTTATAAGGGCCTCTTATAATCCTGTTGTAGGATTTCACTCTTATGATTTCATTTAACCTTTCTTACCTCCATAGATGCCCTATCTTCAAATACAATCACATTGGAAGTTAGAGCTTAAACTTATGAATTTGGGAACATACAATTGGATTTTCCAATGCCAGGATTATGTAATGCACAGCAGTGAGCAGCATGCTGCAGCCAACAGCTAACTCTCACCAAATGAATCTCAGGTGGATTAAGTAGTGAAGTGTCTCTGCTGAGATACCTCCCCGTAAACAACTTTCCTTGATACATTATAGAATGGGTCTCTGGCAAATTCCAGAGGGCAGTTTTCTGCAAGTTATACTGGCAAGACACCTCAGCAACTGGCCTACCACCTAGTGGGCCATGCCGTGTCCTCTCCTATAAGATCAGGATCTCAGCCCTGTGAGGATGGTGCTCTTCCTTGGGTGCTTTGTGTCAGGAGCAGTGGCTATTCTTTACAGCTGCTATTTTTACATTGTTTAGACCTCTCTGTTCTTCCTGGCCAATTTTCTATTATTCCAATCCTTTGTTATAGTTAATAATTCTTTTCATTAAACTTTTTGTGTTCAAATAGCTGTGTGCTTTCTCTTTCTTGATTGGACTTAAACTAATACAGTGGACCATGAAGAAGATAACCACAGTAAAAGCTCCAATCCTAAGAAAGGAAACAATTGGGGTTATTATTACAGAGGATTTATCAAATCACAATGGGCAGGAAGAGTAAAGACTGTCTTCTCTTAGATTGCCTAGAATGTGCTGCTGTCTCAGTGGAACTGTATTGTGCATTGGTCTTCATGTCTCCTGGTAATAGTTTCTGGCACTGTCCTCTTTATTCATTATTCATCCTGGTCTGATCTAAGTTGAGTATTGGAGAGTATGGCACATCACTTTCAGGTGCAGTATGACTTTGTAAACCACTTCTTGTTAGTGCACATTTAAAGTCTGAGGGTTGCTCCAGGAATTGAAAAATCACTTTATTTTCAGACGACCAGTAATTAGTCTGGAACTGTATGATGTTGAGAACTCAGAATTAATTTGAATGACTCTACCATGTGAGGCTTGATCACATGGTTCAGGATGTCATAATTTGTTACACACAATTAATAGAAAAAAGAAGTGAGGAGAAGTAAATTGTGCAATTGCATTTTCTATTAAGGAATATTTACAAAATTTCTCACAAGATGCTTTTCTTACATTCTCATCTTATCATATCTCTTCTTATTACATTAAACAAACATATTTATAGTGCCACAACTAATTGCAAAGGAGACTGGGAAATTTAGTCTTTATTCATATTAACCATGTGCCCAGCTGCAAATTTCATTAATGTAGATCACGGAATAAAATGGATATTGTGGAGCAAGTAGGAGACTCTTGTACTTTATACATATGGACCAATATAAGAAAATTACATGTTTATAAATACATTGTAAATTTACAATAAAACATTTTTTCCTTGAACATTGCAAAGCTTCTCACTTTCAAAAATAACAGGATAGTATCACTTTAAAGAAATAGTTAAAATGAAATAGTTAAATACTTGAACAAATAGTAATAATATTTAGAAACAAACTCTTTTATTTGTTTAATTTCAGATACTGGTTTCTGATTCCTGTTTCAAGAATTCTAGGCAGTGTCTGTGTAGCAGTGGTTGAGACCAGTATTTTTGAGATTTTTAACATCACTTAGTCCTCCAGAGCACCATGTATTTTATGAATCTCAAGTGAAGACAGAGAAAGAAATGAGAGAGAGGGAGAGGAAAAGGGAGAAAGAAAGGGAACTACTTTCTTCAAGTTAGGAATAAATAAGAACCAGAGAATATAATTCACTTATTCATCCAAGGTCATCTTTCTAAAAGAATGACACTCTCTTCTTCTCTAGTTTAAAATCATTTGTATCTGTGATGTAGGTCATATAAGCAATATAGATAATTTAAGATGAGTCACTTCAACATTCTAATATGTATAGTGTCTGATAAAACTAAGTTTTAAACAAACTGGTAACACTTTGACAGTGTATATTTTTAAAAGCATCTTTTAACAAAAGTCTTAAAACACTTTATATTTGAAACCCTGAAAGCTCAAAAGAAAAAAGTTAGAAACCTGAAGCAGTAGTAAGCATGGATCAATTTGGGAATAATTACTTCAATTATTTCTAATAAAATCATTTTATATTAAGTGAAAATAGTCTTAAGTTTTAAACATTTTTTGAGGATTAAGAGTGGCAGTCTCAAGCCTTTATATGTCCATAAAAAATATGAGTCCTATTATTCTATATTGAGTTAATGGACTTTCGTAGTTTTTTTCGATAAAGAAAAGTTGCTTAGACTAATCAAGGGGCCTGCCAAATCTATTTTTCTTAAGTATAGTCACTTGCAATAATCGAGACTAAAACTATGGATGACAGATTCTTTTCAACGGGCATAAATTTTGCATGTGATTCCAACCCAATATTTTCACCCCCTTTGTAACACTGTCTACCTTCACTCACTTGGGAATGGCCCTTAGACTTCCCAAGTGGTTAAGAATACAGACGCTGGAGCAAGAGTCAAATCCCAACTCAAAAATTATTCAGCAATATGATCTTGGGTAATTCACTTAAACTTCCTGTGCCTCAATATCCACCTCAATATAATGGGAATGATAATAGTACCTATCTTATTCTGTTGTCAGGATCAAATAAATTAACATTAAAAGTATATAAGACAACATCTGTACACTAATTAGTGTTATTTGAGTTTAGCTCTTGTTATTAAGTTCTTTCCAGCTCTAATTTATGTGATTCTGTGATCTTCTCTATAATTTTTATGTAAAAATTTAACCTAATGGTAGATGCTTTTTGTTTTAATGCTTTCATAAGCATTAACATCATGCTGCAAATAATGTAAGCTTATGATTTGTAGTATGTGGTACTTACAATAAGAAATTTGTCTTAATAGAGCACCTTCTGGAAATGGTGCTACTTCACTGGAAATCCAATTTTGGGCTTACACTAGTCACGTAGGATCCACAAGTTCAAGTGACTTTCTGTAACAAATAGGTTATTTTCCCCCAATTTTGTATGTATAAGCATAGATAGATAGACATAGGCAGATAGATAGATAGATAGATGATAGACAGATATAGATATATACCGTTCAATGATACGTAGATAGAAATTTCTAATTCCTCCTCAGTGAGAAATGGATGAAAATCTTTGACCAGGAGAGGAAGACAAGAAAACAGTCTCTCCCATGGAACAGCCCAAGTATATCTATCTATTGGAGAGTTCTTTTATGTGTGTGCATGGTTCAAGTTTTAGTGATTCTATTTTATTGCTTCACATGCAGGTATAAGCTGAGTATCTGTGTACTTGTAGTAAGACATTTATCTTAGATAGAAATACTTTTCAGCTACTCAGTCTGACATTTTGTTCAATGTTAAAAATTTAAGGCAGAAATTTTATTAATTTTGTTTCCATTATTCTGGATATTTCTATATTTAAGAGGGGTCCATTTTTCCTAGTGTATGCTCTAAAGTATTGGTAAATCTCTTTTCCCCCTTAGTTAGAATACCAGATTCCAGAACACGGTGATAACAGAACATGATAGGTTTTGATTTTGAACTGTGTGGATGTATCATCTATTCAAAAACTTTTAATCAATAATTTAAAAATACGAAAAGAAATGAAAAGGTATTTCCTAAATTAAGAACTTTGTTTTGATGTCTAAGGCAGTTTTAATAAAACATAAATATTAAATGAAGTTTTAATAAAAGTCTGTCCACTCAGAGTTTTAGGTTTAACTATTTTATTCTCACTCTCCTGTAGTCCACAGTACTATTTTATTACCAAATTAAAAAAAAATAGATTTCAATGTGTATGATAAACTTTTCTTCACTTTCACAAAATATCTTATAAATCAACTGGGTGCTTAGGCTACAGGGTAAAAGCATAACTTGATCTTCCATTCAGTGGTAGTAAAATTTGAAGGATGCTAAATTCCCTCACAGTGAAAAATGGATCCCCATGAAGCTGACACAATGTCTGAAAATTTCACCATTAACATTGCCCCTTGAGGGCTTTGTGGAGACAAGCAATTTAATTAGGTTAAGGCATTATATTTCCTGGGTAAATCATTTGCTACCCAAACACAGTAGCATGCATTTTTCCATCTTATTAAAACTCATTAACACACAGCAGAACCCTGAGGAAATGACATGAAATAGAAAACAAGTGTATGTCTCAGAGAAATAAAGAGGTAGAGAAAGGTCAGATTCATGAGAGTTTCCAGGTCCCAGTGGGCATTTCTAGACCAAAGGGAGCATCATGAAGTTTTAAGACTTTCTTGTGGTTTCTCCTAAACTTCACCGTATTATTTGGATTAGAACTGTTTGTGGAGGTTGTTCTTCATTTCTATTTTGTTTTGCTTTGTTAGCTTTAATAACCAACAAACCACTTTAAGACAAGCATTGTCCACATTTGATGTGACCTTGTATTGCCTCTGTGCTGATTAGCCATGATCTTAAATTGTCATTTTATCCTGGTACTGCAGCAAGATATGTATTTGCTACACATATCTGTAAGTTCCTATGGACTATTTATTTAAAAAAATGATAAACCAAAACAAATAAAGAACATAGTAGGCAAACTGGTAATGGCACAGCAATGCATGGAACTCTGAGCATGGTTCCATTGGTTTATCATAGGACAAACAAATTTTATTGTTTTTTATGTGAAAAAACAACTGTGAAAGTGATATAGAATCCCATTTTTGGCTATATTTAGTCATTAAATATTCTGAAAATTATCCAAGTTAAAACAAAATAAAGTAAACCGATTGAAAAATTCTAAGAACTCAAAAAATTAAAGAACAAACAAAATGAACAACACACACACACACACACACACACACACACACACACACACACACACAACCAGCAAAAATGGATGAAATTCAGTGGAATAAATTGATTATGGAGCTGCAAAACTCCTGGGGAGACTATGTGACTTCTAAAATAAAAGATTTTCATTTTATTAACTATGCAGAAATAGGAGACAAGTCCTTGGTTCCATGTAATATAAGAATTGGAACTGAGTTGTTCATTTAAAGTGAAATTTTTAATGAATTTTACCTTAGAAAAGGAATGGACTAGCAAACACAGTAAGAAGACAAGGAAACTTCTCTATCTTGGCTTGGGGTCTAAGTGAAGAAAAGTTTATCTTTATAAATGGTAATTGAAGGTCAAGTCTTCTGCAGGTTTGGGTTTCAATATTATACTATTTATATAATACATGTACATATATTGACACAAACACCCATGCTGAGAAATTAATATGAATATGTGCCACACTATAGCGTTCTGTTTAACCGGGCAGAATAAAAAACAAATTCTCTGTGGAGGAGTTACATCAGTCTCAAAAGGTTTAATATCCTGAATGTATGTTTGGTTCAGTGTTGGAAAATCAATCAAGAGAATTCACTATATTCAGAAAATTACATGATCATATCAATTGATGCCGAGAAATCATTTAACAAAATCCAACTTCTCTTCATGATGGACACTTTTGGAAAACTAGGAATGACAGACAATTTATGAACCTCACAAAAGGCACGTACAAAAAAATCTAAAGCTAATAAAATTCTTAATGGTGAAATACTGAATGCTTTTCCCTTAAGATCCTTAGTGCTTTTTCCCTTAAGGAACAAGAGAAGGATATCCACTCTCACCACTTCTATTCAACATTACACAAAAAGTCATAGCTAGTGAGTGCAATGAAAGAAAAAGAAAGAAAGAAAGGAAGGAAGGAAGGAAGGAAGGAAGGAAGGAAGGAAGGAAGGAAGGAAGGAAGGAAGGAAAGAAAGAAAGAAAGAAAGAAAGAAAGAAAGAAAGAAAGAAAGAAAGAAAGAAAGAAAAAGAAAGAAAAAGAAGAGAAAGAAAGGAAGGAAGGAAGGAAGGAAGGAAGGAAGGAAGGAAGGAAGGAAGGAAGGAAGGAAGGAAGGAAGGAACGAAGGAAGGGCATACGTATTGGAAAAGAAGAATAAAAGTCTTCCTATTCACAAACTACATGACTGTCTATATTTAAGAATCCCAAATGTGGCCAATTAGCTCAGTTGGTTAGAGCATAGTGCTCTTAACAAGGTTTCAGGTTCAATCCCCACATGGGTCACTGTGAGCTGCGCCTTCCACAACTAGATTGAAACAACTTCTTGACTTGAAGCTGATGGGTCCTGGAAAAACATACTTAAATAAATAAAAGTTAAAAAAAAAAAAGGAATCCCAAGGATTCTGAAAAACAAAATAAAACTGATAGTACTAATAAATGAGTTTCCGGTATCACAAGATACAAAGTCAACACACAAAAATCAATTATAAATCTGTTTGTAGCAATGAACAAAAGTAAATCAATTTTAAAAATATTATTTACAATAGATCCCCCAAATGATATATTTGTGTATATATGTAACAGAATATCTATAAGCATCTCTATGATGAAAATTACAAAATTTTGATCAAAGTAATCAAAAACCCAAATAAATCGAGAAACAGTGTTTATAAACTGGAAAGTAAAATGTGATAAAGATAATTTTATTGGAAATTTTAATTTGGAGAGGATTAGATGCCGTAAAGGAAGATATCAATGAACTTGGAAACATAACAATAGAATTAATCCAAAATGAAGCAGAAGAGAAAAAAAAGACTGCAAGAGAAATGATCATAATCTTAGTGAATGGTGGGGAAACAACAAATGATATAATATACATTTAATTAGAACTCCAGAATAACGAATGGTGTCAGGAAGGAAAAAAAACAAACAGAAGGATAATGGATTGAAACCCCAAAATATCAATGATAACATTAAATGTAAATGGTCTTAACATACCAATCAAAAGACAGATTAGCAGACTGGATAAAACACAAACCCGAATATCTATAGTGTATAAGAAATTCATTTTATATATAAAGAAGCAGATAGATTAAAATGATAGAATTATACATACTATGAAAAAATTAATCATTAAAAAAACTATGGATTGTCTTTATTAACATCACAAAGCCGACGTCAGAAGAAGGCATATTACCAGGCATAAAGCGGGGATATAAAAGGTCATAGCAGAATTATTTAACATAGCTGAAACCTGGACCTATCATAAATGTACATTAACAGGTGAATGGATTTTTAATAATTGGTATACCTAATAAATGTATAAATACAATAGAAAGTAACAAAATGCTGATATACACAACTACATTGATACATCTGAGCAATATTATGTTAATAAAGAAGTCAGACACAAAAAAGTATACACTGTATGATGCCTTTGTATAAAACTCTAGAGACATCAAATATAATATCTGACAGAAAGCAAATTCATGGTTTTCTGTGTGCTAGGATGAGAGTGGAGAAGGAATTGACTGGGAAAGAAACAAGGAAGCTTTTCCAAGGTGATGGAAATATTTGATTTTGGTGGTAGTTCCATGAGTGTATAAACCTCCCACATGTACATTTAAAATGAGTTCATTTTATTGATTGTAAACCATATCTCCATAAGTTTATTAAAAATGAATGAATGCACATAAGAATATAAAAAAATCCAATATAATATAATATATAATATATATAATAATATAATTCCTGAAGACGTATAATTTAAAACAATTTCCAAAGATAATAATGTACCAGAGCAAACTCATTACATATGCAATGATTCATTAAAAATTAAATAAAAATTTGAGTGGGAGATAGTTTTGGGAGACATAGAGTTGATAATTTGGTACAGAAGATCAAGGATTAGTGACCATTAAAGTCAGAAGCTTAGTTAGATTGTATGGGTGCTATGATCAGGGCAGGTAGGAAGCTTTGATAGGAAAGAGGCATGCTCGCGCTTCCGGCATACTGGCAGGGTTCTATATATCTTGTCCTGGGTGATATTCACCTGATGTTCACTTAATAATTTAAGCTATTGGTTTTACCCATTCTTCTCTATGTGTATTATTTTTCACAGTACAGATAAGAAAAGCCAACAGTACTAATCTGCTATCTTAGCAAGAAGCAGAATGTTTATCACTTTTTGCATTGGCACTTTAACTTTTAAAAATTACTTGATTAACTGCCAGTCCTCCTGATTAAGTAATATATATATATATATACATATATATATTTATATATATATGACATATTTAAATACATATAGAATAAATTTTAAGTATATATTTTATAGCATTCATATATTTTACATTATTGTATGTATTTAAATACACATATATGAATAAATTTTTACATATATAGAAAAATGCATTTCTATACATGTAGATTATATATTTATGACATATATATATATTTCTGGTAGAACTCGGAAATATGTATATGTGTATGTGGTCATAGCATCAATTTTAATGTTTTACTTTGTTTTCACTAAATATTACTACAAACATTTTCTCATATTATTAAATATTTAAACATCTATAATTTATGGTGACCATACAATATTTGAGCTGATAGGTATATGCACTGTATTTTCCCATTTATTATAAGACAATTTTACACATTGTTCATAATAATTCTACATTAACATCTTTTCACAAGAAAATGTGATTATATTCTTAGAGTGAAATCTTAAATGTGAAAATATTGCATTAAAATTAAATTAAGAGCTACAGGGTTAAAGACAGGATATTTTTTAAAATTTTGATTCATAGTACTGGATTTCCTTTCAGATAACTTTTAGCAGTTTGAACTCTTAGAAGTAATAAGCGAGAATATCAATTTCAGCATACATAACTGGTATAATCATTTTTAAAACTTTCCCACTTTGGTAGTTTAAAAATTGTATTTCTGTTTGATTTGCATATTTTTTTGCTATTGAAGTGGACATTTTAAATATTTTTTATCTATTTGTTTCTTTTGTAAGTTTTTTATTGAAATATATTGGACATGCAATAGGGTGCAAATTTAAGGTCTGCAACATGTTGACTTGATCCATCTATATGTTGTAATATGATTCACATTGTAGTGATAGCACCTCTATCATGTCACATAATTATCATTTCCTCTTTTTAGTGGACGTAATTAAGGTCTAATCCCCCAGCAATTCTGATAATTATAATTACAATATTGTTCTCTATTCACTATGCTGTGTATTAAATCTCTAGGAGTTATTTATCTACTACTTTGTTATAAGTTTATACACTTAAACTACATCTCTCCTATTCCCCCACTTTCTAGCCCCTGGTAACCACCATTTTACTCTCTGTTTTTATGAGTTTGGCTTTCCTTGATTCCACATATGAGTGATATCATACAGTATTTGTCTTTCTTAGCATAATGTCCTCAAGGTTTATCTCACTTAGCATAATGTCCTCAAGGTTTATCTATGTTGTCACAAATGCATGATTTCCCTCTTTCTCATGGCTGAATAATAATATTTTGTTGTATATATATATTTATTTCCTTTTTATTCATTCATCTGTTGATAGACACTTAGGTTGTTTCCATATCTTGGTTATTGTAAATAATGTTGCAGTAAACATGGGAGTGCATATAACTCTTTGAGATCCTCTTTTCATTTCCTTTGGCTATATACCCAGAAGTAGAATTGCTGGCTCATATGGTCATTCTATTTTTAATTTTTGAGGAACATCCATATGGTTTCCATAGTGGCTGAACCAATTTACATTCCCACCAACAGTGTTCAAATGTTTCTTTCTCTCCACATCTTCACCAAGACTTTTTATTTGTTGTCTTCTTGATAATGGGCAGAGGATCTAAACAGACCTTTTCCCAAAGAAGACATCCAAATGGCCAACTGGCACATGAAAAGATGCTCAACTTCACTAACCATGAGGAAAATGCATATCAAAACCACAATGAGATATCTCCTCACAATGTTAGAATGACTATCATCACGTAAGTTGATTGTTCACAATCTTTTGTTCCCTTTTCAATTAAGGATTCTCATTTTTGAGGGGTTATAAGATCTCTATTTATTTATTTATTTATTTATTTATTTATTTATGTTTTGAAGTAACTATGTCTATACATGTATTCTTTGTTGTCATTTTCTCTCTCTCTCTCTATATATATATATACACACACATATATACGTATATGTGTACATATATATATATATATATATATATATGTATGTATATATCCCTAAGTGAAAGGAATTTTTACTTTAAAATTTAGGAATTAATTTGAAAAGTTTCTAATGAGCACTTCTCAAAGAGGAAATCTCTCTCTCTCTCTCTCTCTCTCTCTCTCTCTCTCTATATATATATATATATATATATATATATACATATATGTATATATGTATATACATATATATGTAAATACACACAGATACACTTATAAGCACACTTAAGATTCAGAGTAAGGACGTAACATTTTTGTTTGTTTTTACATATTGCTTTAAATTATTTTTTATTTATTTGAAATGCTATCTTAATTACGTTTTATTTTTTTCCTACAAAATAAGATCTCTTTTAGTGTTTTATGTTCTTTAGGTATTTTACACCCATATACTTAAAAAAAAACATTTAAGGCATCGTCAATATTAAATACTATATTTAGAAAGATATGGAAATAAAGCATCATTTAAAAGATTTAGAACAAAGACACAAAATTTATTGTATCAGAAACTTGGGTTAGGTTATAAGTGCAGTTTAGTAAAAAAGTTAGATCTGCAGATTGAGGCAGGAGAGAAAAGATGTGAGATTATATGTTTCTCATAAGCATAAAAGATAATGTTAAATTGAGTGTTCACCATATACAAGATATTGTAAAGTTCATTACATGTATTATCTGACTGAATTCTTAAAAAATCATTCTGTAAATGAGAAAACAAAGCTTAAAATAGTTAAATTTCCCCTGTCAGAAAAAAATTGGAGCTAGGCTTCAAATCTAAGTCAGTCTGACTCCATAGCCATCATCTTAACCACTATGTTATACTACTTTTGTCAGATTATAGAAAACATAAAAGTTTATCTAGTGAGACAAATACTTTCCTGTCCCTAAATTCTAGAGGAAATTTATTGTGTGGATGTTGAGTAACAGTGATGGATAATGTCTTCAACCCATGTTTTACAGAAAATAGAGTAACATTTTTTAAATGGCCATTTCTTGTATCAGCCTTTGATAACAGCTCAGTTCATAACATTCAATCATAACTTACTGCAGGCATTTCTATGGACAACAGGCTGAGACAGCTCAGATATGTTGCTATCTATGATCAACTTGATTCAGGAATGTATTTATCACACGCCCATCATAGGAAGGGCCATAGAGAATCAGACGGCAAGGTTTAATTTTAAAGAAATATCAGGGAAATGGCTGATTCTATTAGAGAGGAAAATATGTCATGCAGAAAACTCAATGTGAGTCAGCAGTTATCTGTCCTCAAAATAACCAAGATAGTTCCCTAAAGCAAGGACAGAGTTGAGATCTGAAGCTGGGTTGATTACTTGTTCTCTGCATGTAAAACTTTAAGAGTCATGTGGAGTTAAACTCAGTGCTAAGTCAAAAAATGCCAGAAGGATTGAAGGGTTTCAGAAGCCTAATTCACCACTGTATCCCAGCACTCAGGAAGTACAGGGCATCGGGCATATGTTAGATAAATATTTATGCAATAAATCATAAACAACTGCATGAAAGAATGAATTATTTCCCAAGGACATTGTTTTTTTTTAAGAGCTATGTGTGTATCTTCTTGGTTACTTTTTAAATCACGTTAAAATTTTTTAGCAACATGTGAAATTTAATTTTTGTTGATAACTTTAATTGATGGGAGTTTTTCCTTCAATTAATAATGTAACAATTATATAAAAGCACTGTACTAAATTGTTCCTTATACATCATTTCAATAAATATTTATCAAAACCTTAAGTTAGATATTATTTTTTCACTTTTGCAGATGAGGAGAATAAAGGCTCAGAGAGGTGAAGCCTTTTGTCCAAGGTTGCTCACCTGTGAGTCGCTAGGATTTTCCCCATCTTCCCAAACCCGTGCCCTTTATAATTCTGTAAACCAATTATGGAGCCACATTTTCTCCATTTTATTGCTTTGAGAAATGCTCATTATAAAAGTTTCAAATTATCCTAAAGTTTAAAGTAAACATCCTTTTCACGTAGGGGGATATATATGTGAGAGAAACAAACATGAGAGAAAAAGAGATATGAAAGTCAAAGAGAGAAAGCAAGAGATTTTTTTTGTCCTTTCTGGTCTTTCCTTGAGTGGCAACTGACTAGCACAACTGAGGCTACCTGAACTGAACCACTTAATTCAGGAATAAATCACAGAGCCTAGCAGAAAGTTATTGCTGTATATATGCATGATCTCTGATCTCAAATGAGCACCCAACCTCACTCAACACTATTATATTTCTTTATATGCTCACTACTCTATTCTCAGAAAGGTCTATTGTATATTGTTTACTTTTCTAATATGTTTGATCTCTGTCCAGGTACCAAGCCATCACTGCCCTCAGATAGGCTCATATTTTATAGAGAATATAAAAGTCATCAGATGGGCAATCTCGCTTATTTCCACCACCAAAATCTACCAAGCAACCTGAATTAATGAAGGAGGAGTAGGACATTTTGGTTTTCTGATTTTAAAATTAATGAAAACATTTTTTTGTGGGCCCCTAAAACCATTCATAGGTTGCTAAAACCGTTTCTACTGTGCTAGTAAGTAAGTAGGCTCTGAGGAAGAGACTTTCTCACTATCAAATGCTAATTCTTCTTGGTGCACTGAATTGAATCTCCTCCCACCTGCTCAAAGAATTTTCAGTTTTGGTCCCTTCTTCTCATTATGTTAGCTGTTTTTTTAATACTTAATTTTAACCACTAGTATGAAAACAAGCTTAGGTGTCTTCCAGTTTTAAAACAAAAAAACAAAAAACAAGTAACAGAACATTTATTCATTATCTTTCACCTGTAGATTACTACTGTCTCCACTCCCATCTAGAGATAAGCTTCTCTCAGTTCTGCATTTCTTTAAGATTAATTAAACATTTTTAGTGACAATTATTTCTGGGTAGCCGGTTAGCTCAGTTGGTTTAGAGTGTGTCTCTAGTAGCACCAAGGTTGCCTGTTTGATTCTTGCATAGGCCGCTGTGAGCTGCACCCTCCTTAAAAAAAATAGATTAAATATCTCTCTCTCTTAATTTACAGTAATGAGTTATTTTTAAAATTGTTGCCCAAGAGAGTTATACTACCTATGTCCTCTAGTATAAAGTTGAATATAAATGATGTGGGCAGATTTCCTTGCCTTTTTTACAGTCTTAGGAAGAAAGCATTCCATTTTTTCATGGCTACAAATGATGTAGCTGTTGGATTTTTGATAGACCCCCATTAATGAAATCTAAGAAGCTCTTTTTATTCTTAGTTTGTTGAGGGATTTTTCATATCACAAATTTGTGTTGAATTTTGTCTTTTGCTTTTCCTGCATTACTGACATGATCACATGTTTGTTTGTTTTTTTTACACTGTTGATATGGTGAATTGCATTGATTGAAATTTTTTTCCATTTTAAAAATTGTAGTTAAATGCACATAATGTAAAATTTACTTTCTTCCACCATTTTTAAGTGTACAGTTCGGTGGCATTAATTACATTCAGGTAATTGTGAAACCATGACCATCATCCATCCCTAGAACTCTTTTCATCTTGCAAAACTAAAACTCTATCGCCATCAAACAATGACTCCATTTCCCTTTCTTCCCAGCCCCTAGCAACCACCGTTCTACTTTGTGTCTCTATTATTTTGACTGCTCTAAGTACCTCATATAAATAGAATTCTAAAAGACTTGTCTTTTTTGTGACTGGCTTATTTCACTCAGCTTAATGTCCTTAGGGTTCATCCATGTTGTAACACCCATGTTGCAGAATTTCCTTCTTTTTAAGGCTGAATAAAATTCTATTATATATTTACCCATTTTTGAATTTTTCTTTACTTTTCTTTTTCACAAATGTTTGGGATATTTTATGTCATTTGTGTGTTTTTTAAATATAAGGATAAGCTTGTTTTTTACCAAAAAATCCTAAAGGGATTTGATTGATATTGCTTTGAATCTATGGATCAATTTGGGGAGAATTGTCATATTAACATTATTGAGACATCCACTTCATGGAATATGCTGTATCTCACCATTTGTTTAGGTTTATTTAGTTTCTCTCAGGAATTTCTTGTTAAACACAATCCTAAATATTTCATAGGGTTACATAATATTATGATATTAAAAATGCCATGTTTTAAACTTCAACTTCCAATTATTTGTCTTAGAATATAGGATAATTAGTATTTTTACTTGTATATTGACTTCTTATTTTGCAACTTTGCTAAACTCACTTAAATTTTGATAGTTTTCAGAAAGATTCCTTAGGATTTACTACATGCATGATCCTGTCATCTGTAAATAAAGACAAATTCACGACTTCCTTTTCAAAATGCATGCCTTTCATTCATTGTTGAATAAAGTGGTGAGAGCTGATTCCGTTTTCTTGTTCCTGAGGTTGAAGGAAGTATTTAATTTTTCAACCTGAAGTAGATGTTAGTTGTAGAATTTTATAGATGTCAATTATCAAGTAGATGAAATTACTTTCTCATCCTAGTTTCTGAGAATTTATGGGACTGATTATTTTGTTTATGTCTCAAAATCTCTTGCTTCTGGGACTTACCAGTTGTTTTTGATTGGCTGCTGGATATTGTTTTTTATGTTGTTGAACGCTTGGATTTTTTAACTTTCCCTTAATGATGGTTGTATTTTTTGTGGAAGACAGTTTAATTATTATAGATTTGTTTTATGTTTTTGAGTCATGTTTGAAAATTTTGACAGGGTAAATATTGACTAGTCTTTACTCTAGGAATGATTTAGTTCTACTACTTAGGTATGGCTCCCTGAGGTCTTTACTACCTTGATGATCATCAAGGACTGTCCACTCCATTTGATCAATATGAATAACTCCCTTACCTGTGTGAGTTCTGAGAATGCTACAGTTTATAGAAGGGGGTCATTTTTTGCCTGGCCTTTTCTTGTATGCATCTACATTTATTTTTAGCAACAGACTCAAGAAGACTACTGTTGGATTCCTGAAATTCCTTTTTTTTTTCAAAGAAAATAATTTCACCTGGAACTTTGTTTTTCAACTTCTAGTTACCTAATATACATGAAACTTAAATATATTTTTCTTCAGTTAGTGAGATCATCATGCCACGATTACGACTGTCTTTATTCTACTATAGTCATGAAGGTGGCTCCAGAAGGAGAGAACCCCAATGCTTATAGGGCTCATTTTTATCATTTCCTTTTTTTCTGGAATTACAGTTTTACGCTGTATATTTCTCAGTATCTAAAAACAGGTGTTTGATATATTTTGTCCAGTTTTCTAGTTGTTTCCATTAGGAAGTTAAGTACAGACCCTGCTACTTCATCATGGTTGGAAACAGGTCTTGTTACATTTTTAAAAAATAGACTACTTTTAAAAGTGGTTTTAGGTTCACAGCCGAATTGAGTGGGATTGAAAGAATTTCCATATATTCTTTGCCCCAACACGTGCATAACCTTCCCCATTATCAACATCCCACACCAGAATGGTACATTTGTTACAATTGATGAACCTACATTAACAAGTCATTATCACCCAAGTACTTTACATTAGGGCTCACTCTTGGTGTACATTTTATTAGTTTGGACAAATGTATAATGAGATGTTTAATGTGAATGAAACAAATTTAAGCCATTCTAATAAATGTGCAGTGATATTGCACTGTTGTTTTAATTTACATTTATCTGATGACATATGATGTGGAACATTTTTTCATATACTTATTTGCCATCTGTATATCTTCTTCGGTGAGGTGCCTGTTCTAATCTTTGGCCCATTTTTTAATTGAGCAGTTTGTTTCCTTATTATTGAGTTTTAAGAATTCTTTAAATATTTTGGATAACAGTCCTTTATCAGGTGTGTCTTTTGCAAGCATTTCTCCCACTCTGTGGTTGCCTTCTTGTTCTCTTGACGTTGTCTTTAGCAGAGCAGAAATTTTTAATTTCAGTGAAGTCCAGCTTATTGATTCTTTCTTTCATGGATCATGACTTAGTGTCTTATCTAAAAAGTCATTGCCATACTGAAGGCCATCTAGGTTTTCTTCTATATTATCTTCTAGTTTTATAATTTTTAATTTTACAGTGAGTTCAATGATCCATTTTGAGTTAATTTTTGTGAAGACTGTAAGTTCCGTGTTTATATTCTTCTTTTTTTTTGTATGTGGATATCCAATTACTCCAGAAATATTTTTTGAAAAAGGTATCTTTGTCCCATTGTATTTCCTTTTATTCTTTGTCAAAGATCAATTGACTATGTTTATGTAGATCTATTCTGGACTCTCTTTTCTGTTCCATTAATCTATTTATCTATTCTTTTGCCAAAACCACAGTGTCTTGATTACTGTTGCTTTATAGTAAGTTTTGAAGTAGGGTAGTGTCAGTTCTTCAACTCTGCTCTCCTCCTTCAATATTATATTGGCTATTCTGGCTCTCTTGTCATTCCATATAAACTTTAGGATTACAGAGTTTTAGGTAAGCTTTTAATATCCACAAAATAACTTACTGAGATTTTTATTGCATAAATCCTAGGATCAAGTTGGGAAGAACTGATGTTTGACAATATTGAGTCTTTCTACCCATCAACTTAGAATATATCTCCATTTATTTAGTTCTTCTTTGTAATTTTTCATCAGTTTTGTAGTTTTCCTCCCATAGTCCTTGTACATAGATTGATAGATTTATACCTAAGTATTTCCATTTTGGACGGTGCTGATGTAAATGGTGTTTTGTTTTCAATTTCAAATTCTACTTATTCATTGCTATAGAAACTGATCAACTTTTATATATTAACCTTGTATTCTGAAACCGTAATATAATTATTTATTAGTTTCAGAAGCTTTTTGTTATTGATTCTTTTAGATTTTCTACATAGACAATCATGTCATCTGTGAACAAAGACAGTTTCATTTTTTGTTCCCAAACTGCATACCTTTATTTCTTTTTCTTATTGTATTACATAGAATTTCAAGCATGGTGTTCAAAAAGTATGCTGAGAGGGGTCATTTTTGCCTTGTGATTTTCAGTACTTTTAAAACTTACAGAAGTATACAAAATATAAGTGGACAAGGGCCACAATGTTAGCTTTCCTCTTTTTCTTTCACTTCTTTTTTATGCCATCATTTATATTTCTACTACTTTAATTTGCTTTATTTTTAGCTAGCATTACATTTGCCAACATATGGGGCATACTATAAATATTGCTATAATATTTAGAAATTGGAAATCCAGCAGGTTAATAAGTATTCAGCAATCTATAGAGAAAAGGCCTATTTCCATTTATTTTGGCATATTGATCCTCTTTTGAGATTAGGTACTAGTCCATCAGTACACAGATTTATTTTTCAAATTATTAAAATAAAAGAAAAATTGTCAAATGTTCATTAAAAGTTCCATTCAAAATCTCATTGTATAGAATTCTATTTATGTATACCAACTGATAACATGCCATTACATGGTAAATTTTTCTAAGAAGAAAAGAAGCATAAATGCACTTCAAATCCCTCTACTTACTCTAAATAAAATTTCCAAAATAATATTACCCTAGAATATTCAATGTATAAAAATGAAACTATATTGTACCCAAAAAGAAGGATCTGCAGTTTGAGATTTTTTTTTTATATTGGTGAATAGACTTTTTATAAACCGTATATACACTGTTGTCCAGTGCCATTAATTGTTATTTAATGTGATATACAAGTCAAATAACTAGATTGATTCATCTATTGAATACACAACACATCTGAAAATTTTATTTTCCATATTCATGCATATCAAAGCAATATAATTTGTTGTTTACCACAGAAGTCAACAGAGTATAAAGCATGATGATTATAGTTAGCAATATTGTAATATATAGTTAAAATTTTCCAAGAGAATAGATCTTAAACGTTCGCACCACAATATATATATATATAAATTATATATATAATTAATTATACATAATTAATTATATACATAATTATGTGAGGTGATGGAGGTGTTAACTAATGCTATTATGGTAATCATTTTGCAATATATAAATGTGTCACGTCAACAGGTTGTTCACTTTAAACTTACAAGATGTTATATGTCAATTATATCTCAGTAAAGTCAGGAAAAAGTCAACAAAATATTTAATGTCATTGTTTTCACTCACTTTTTGCTTTATGCTTCTAGATGTCTCAGGACAAAGGCAGTAATAAGAACATTCATAATTCACATGATAAATTTTGGGTAACTTCCAATGACAAGTACTTGCAGTGGTTGAAAATTATAAACAGTGAGTTATAGGATTAAAAGTTTCTAAGTGAATTGATAAAGGAATATATAAAAAAGGATATAAAAACGCTTCATAATTTACTCACTAACGGAAAGTAAATTAGCTTTTTAAAATCACTCAGACATTGTATTCCATCACAAACATTTTTAAATCACTATGTTCTAAAGTCATAACATTTTTACATTAATAAAATATCAAGAAGCAGTTCCCTATGGTAAATATATGATATTTGGTATAATTAATTCTTGTGTGTAATGCATTTTAATCTCATTTTATTTCTTTCTTAATAGTCATTTGGTTTCCAAACATATATTAATTGGATATTATCAATTTTAAATGTTGAAAAAGAAAACATTTCTAATCTAATCTTATCTGCCTAGGACCTGAAAAAATTTAATTTAAATTCTGTGATAAAGCATATTTACTAAAATTCTTGAAATGAAATTTAATACAGTCATTTGGACTAATTATTTTCTAGTCACATCTTTTTATTATATATTTTATGTTTTTCAATTCAGTCATTAATTTGATTATTTGCTTTATCAGATCATGCTATTCTTTTATACTACTCTAATTACTTGAGTATTTATAGCTAATTACTTGAGTATTTATAAATACTTGAGTATTAAAATTTTACCTTTGCAATGAAGACTTTTGGTGCTAGTTTAAGTTAATAATAACATTCAATTTTACTGAAACTTCTACCTAACAGACCGATGCTACTTTTCATTAAGAAAACTTCTTTGTTGGCTTATCAGCAAGCCTTAATCAACTAGAGGAATTCAAACATATTGCCTATTGCTAAGAAAATATTTTTTTGTTGTGTAACCTTGTATATGGTTATAAAATTTTATTCATTAGGTAATGCTGGGAAGCAATTTAATAAGCTGCTCATATTTTCTCTATTGACTAAAACTAAAGTTTTCATTTTTTAAAATTTATAGAACCCCTTCTTTGAACAAACTCTTACATGGAATTCTAACATTTGAAATAGATACACTTAAAATTGTTCTGGCTGAAACAGAAATAGTTGCTCCCCTTTTAATTTTCTCACTTATCTCTAAAAAGAGGAGAGAGAGAGAGAGAGAGAGAGAGAGAGAGAGAGAGAGAGAGAGAGAGAGAGAGAGAGAATAGATATGTGTTTTGATTTCTCTTTGAGTGACTCTAATTTACATGGGGCTTGTCTGTGTACTTATGGAATCACCAGTGACCAGCATATTTGTTAACATGGACATATGTTGTTAAGTGAAAAGAGCAATATAGTACGAGGCTATCTATGCACACAAAATGTCAGCTGCCAGTCTCTTTTAGCTCTGTAGCACTGGGCAAATTATTTACCCTCTCTCTTCCTTGGGTTTCTCACTATAAAATAGGAATAAAAAATAATAATAGAAACCTCATAGAATTGTTGGGAGATTTAAATGAACTATGTATTACATGTAAAGACACTTAGAATAGAGCCTGGCAGTTCTACAAATATTAGTTGTTATTTTTCTCTTTGTCTTTGCTGTACTTTAATTTCTAAACTTTCTACATTAATATGTATAACTTGTGTGGTGCAAATTATAAAAAATAGGATATAAAAAATAACTGAGAGAACATGTAGAACAAGTAAAAATACTTCCTAAAAACATTTAAAAAAATGTTCCTGTATTTTTACTAAAGCTTAAATGTTAAAGTTAAGAAATGTTGTGGCTACCATGATAACTTTATAAGACTGAAAATTGGGGTATGCCCAGGACTCAGTGCTAAGAAACTTGTTGCTTCGAATTAGTAATCTGATTTTTCATCTAAGCTTTATAGGATGTTGGGGTTCTGCTGAGGTACCTCTGGGGTTGGAACAGAAAATGGGGAGACAACAAATAGGTTGGATCTAAGACACTCCTCCTTTTCCTAAACTTGGGCAACTTCATATGGGTAAGTTTTATATGGTAGATTTCTGGTGGGGGGAACTTTGAAAACAATTTTAATAGATCAAGTAAAATATGTCCTACGAATATTTGAAACCCATCAGACGTATGAAGATGACTCATCTGAGCAAAGAGAAATGTGCAATGAGCAGAAGAGACTTGGAATAAACACTGCTTGTCAATTTTATGAGAATGATTAATGAGACCATTTTTTAATAAGGTAGGATACCATGATGATACAAGATTTATTAATTATTGTGGAAAACTGAATTTTATAGTGACTCTCATCGATTTTCTGAGTCTACAGACAAAAATTACTATCAGATCACCTCTCATGTTCTTAGAATTTTAAAGTTCAAGGAACTTTGAAGTATGTCCATGCCAGTTTTCACAAAGCAACTCAATTTTAAAAGAACCTGTAGAATTTGATGTCCCAAAAGGAGAGGCTTTTCCAGACACGACTCACTGAAACTCATTTGCCAGCTCAAGTTGGAGTCTCAGATCCTTTTTGTAATGCTGAGATTATAAACCAGATGCCTTCAATCACGATCAGTTCCAGGAAATGCTGGCCCAGTTTACACTAAAAAAAAAAAAAAAAAGAAAAAGTGCTTAGGACTTTTGGACTACACTCATCTATTCATGGTGAGTTAAAATTAGAAGGAAAAGGACCTTAGAAATGATTTAGAAATCATGTAGCATGTCACAAAAATCTTGTGACATCACATGTTTATTTACCCAAGAAGTATAAATAGTGGATTTAAAAGTCGATTTATGGAGGTGGTGATTTTACAGGATCTCTGACTTTGGCTGGAGGCCTTGTAAGTGGCAGGTGCTTTATCATGAAGGCTAATGGGTGTGTGGCAGAAACAGTGTGTTTTCCCCCTTGCAGCAAGTACCTTATGATACAGCCTGGAAGCTTTGAATCAGAATAATGGAATTTTCTAAATGACAGATAAATAGCCCTTTCTATCTTTCAAATAATCAATGTGAAAGCAAACCATAGAGAAAAAATCTCAGATGGAAGTTTCAGAGCCTATGTATCTGTATAGATACATGCCAACAATATGGATTAGCAATGACATTAAGGAAGCAACAGTAGCATGAACAGAAAGTTCAAGAGAAGTAGACTAGAGCAGCACCATCTAGCAGCATAGAAACTGAAAAGGAAGAAAAGTGGGAAAAGAAATAAATGCAATAAGAAACAGTATGCACTAGGAATTCTTGTCTACCTAAAGGTTAAGTAACTTGCGGGAGAGCACATTTTGCTGCAAAGGATACTGTAATAGGAGATGGGCAATTTAGTTAGCAAGATAAATGACACTGTGAGGCTTAAGGTGAGAGTGTTTGACCAAGAAGCAAAGGAATAGACTGAAACAAAGACCTGGTCTTCAGACCAGAAAACTGTTTCCATCTCTCAGGGTAGAAGGAATGACTGTTAAAATGGACTTAAAATTGTACAATTGTCTTATCTGTATTTGTAATGAAATTGAGTACATTTGATTTAACGGCTTCATTTTTATTATAATGTATCCATACTTCAGCAACTGAGGAATTCTCAAATCGTTCCTTTTTATCTAAGCCCTTGTTTAAGAATACTAAAATAGGTATCTGTTTTTAAGAATGCTGCCACATGCTGCTAATAACATGTCTCTTTATAGTAGAAACAAATGAATACAGTTGGTCCAAATTCTTCCCAATGTTCTAGACTCTAATTTTTCTGGAAGTAACTTTCACCCATTCTATCAAAGAAACAAGGATGTTTTGTATAGTCATTTTCTTTATTGGTGCCAGGCATGTACAAGACACTCAACAAATGTTTGTTGATAGAATGAAAGATTGATTCATTTTTCAATGACCTGCAACTTTTTCATGCTACATATTAAAAACTGTTACTTTAAGAAGGGATTACCAAAAGATTATTAAATTTAAGTAAATATAGTGCTTGTGTTTTCCTTTTAGATTGGGTTTTCTAGTACAGAATTTGAACTGGTTTACTTTTGTGTGAATTAAATAAACTAAATAAAAGTTCTCTTGAAATTTTATGATATCAAACTATTTCCAAAATTCACTTTAATTGAATTAACTAGCCCAAATCAAATTGATGCCTGGCCTAAATTAACATGATATGCTTTATTAAAAAATAAATGTAGTCAAAATAGCACAATTGATTTTAACTGTAGGCATAGCTGATAACTTCAGCATTTAAGGTCTAAACTCAAATTTGCAAATGGCTTAGAAACAGAAGTGAGAAAGCTATTAGTTATGTTTTTAAAATACTATAATTCATGGAATTATGCTTCACCTATCAGTTTAGATGATTATGGAGTAGTGAACTCCTCATTGTGTTAGCTGTCTATTGTGTTGTTAACTTTTCCTTGTAAATATAGCTTCCTGTGGTCTCGGGGCGGTAGCAGGTTGACACAATCGTTTCAGAATGTCAATAAAATTGTATTTCTTATAGGTAAACCTAAACAAGGCAGTAGCAAGCCAGACTATCTCCAATCCAGCCCACTCAAAGAGGGCATCTTGCATATCAGGTAGCTGCATCCGCAGGAGACGATTTACAATCAAGGTCCTACCACTTCTTTACCACCAGCACAGTGCTCTGACCTTGGCCCTCACATATTGTCGCACTGTGAAATGCATATTTGTCAGCTCTTCTACCCCAGGCAAAATCTTCTCCGACAGCATGCATTATCACATAAGAGCAATTCTCAGTCTCCAGCCATATTGTCAAACCTCCTCTCAGTTCCTTGTCATGGCACTGTTACGACTCACCCTCCTCAGATATTATTATCATATAATTGGAAATGTCTCTAAGGTTGAACAAAGCCAAGGCCTGGCAGTAGTGCCTTTGTTAAAGCTTTATCCAGCTTTCAGCAGTCATGGCTATTTTAATTAGGGGCGTAAATTTAGGTGCAAAAAGCTTCATGCAAAATCAACTATCTGGTATTTCCCCTCCTCTGCCTAGTATACTCTCTGTATGGCTCTAAACTGATCCTGAGGTCTCCATATATTAACATATTGACATGTTTTCATTACCTAACATATTGGTATTTTATGATGGTATTAATTCAAAGATAATTGAAATCACATTGTTGTGTTTAATTATGGCCAAAGGCTCATGAACAGACTCATCATTTTGTATTAAATAATGAATTAATTCTAGCAATAATATAAATGTCCCAGGTTATGCAAGTAACATCGTATCTGCAATATTAAATCAATTGTCAGTACCAATCTGCTGCCATCATACTCAGTCAGTTGGGAATCATTCCACTAATAGGTCTTGGTTTTGAGTATGGGATCAGTATTATACATGGAAATAAAAAAAGAGGATTAAATATGGATTCTATCCTCAGGGAACTCAAATCTAGTGGGTAGATGTATCAAATTAACAAAATATAAACCCTTAACAGAGAGACCAAAAATGGTCAAGAGAAGAAATTGTAACTGCTCCAAGGTTTCAAGTGTCAGTGCCTGAAAATTAAACAGTAACATAAACTGACATGTCAATAGAAGGAACTCATTTGGTGGGAGAGGAGGAATATTGAATTTGATATTGAACGTGTTTAACTTCAAGTGAGAGTGACACTTCAAGATATCCAGTTGAAAAACCATTAATATTTTCATGAATCAAACAGTGGCAATGTATGAATTGTGTTTTGAAGCAACGGTTATCAAATTTTTTTTTTTTTTTTTTTTGGTCTCAGTGCTCCTTGGCATGCTAAAACATAATTGAAATCTCAGAAGAGAAACTTTCTTTATACAAGTTATATCTATCAGTATTTATCATGTTAGAAATTAAAACTGAGAAATTTTCAGAGTGTTAAATAATTAAAAACAATTAGAAAGTCCTATATATCAACATAATATGTTTTATGGAAAAATAACCACATATCAAAAATATTAGTGAGTAGAGTGGTATTGCTTTAAATTTTTGAAAATATTTTTAATTCATGGCTTTATAAAAGACAACTGGATTCTCATACCTGCTTCTGCATTTAATCTGTTGTGATACAATACATCATGTAGACTCTGGAAAAGTCCACTGTGAACATGTGAGAAAATGAAAGTTAAAAAAAAAAAAAGGCAAACAATACCTAAGTATTCTTATAAAAACAGTTTGATCTTGGTCAGAGACACTCTTTGTATGACTTGAGTCCAAATACTGTGTTTCCCCCAAAATAAGACCTAGTTGGAAAATAAGCCCTAGCATGATTTTTCAGAATGACATCCCCCAAATGTAAGCCCTAATGTGTCTTTTGGAGCAAACATTAATATAAGACCCGGTCTCATTTTCGTGGAAACACGGTGTGTTGGTACCTGTTTTATTACTGAGTATGTTATATTTTCATAAAATTTCCATATGCATTTTAAAAGCATGTGTATTCTGTATTTGTGTGAAATTTTCTATAAATGCCAACTAGGTCAAGATGGTTGATAGCACTGCTCAAATCTTTTATATCCTTATTAATTTTCTGTATAATGATTCTATTAATAAATTCTTCCAATTATTTTAGTGTTGGCATGGAATATCCTTTTCCCATTATAAAAATTTTAACCTATTTTTTCTTATTTTTAAAGTGTATTTCTTTTTGTGGGCAATATAGAGTTGGGAGTTGTTTTATATTCAGTCTGACAATTTTTCTTTTTTATTTAGAGTATTTAGTATTTAGAGTATTTAACGGCACATACATTATATGCCGTTAAATTTGCTTGATACTGTTAGGTTTAAATCTATTATTTCCTATTGTTTTGTATTTGTTTCATCTGTTCTTTGTCTCCCTTATCTTCATCTTCTGTCTTTTCATAGATTGATTGCATACTCTTATGATTCCATTTCATCTCCTTTGTTGGATTCTTCTTCTTTTTTTTTTTTTTATTAATGTTAGAGGTTGTTTTAAGGTTTACAGTATGTATATACAGCTTTAATATATCAGCCTAGCTTTAAGTGACATATACCAATAATTAAATAGTGTTAAAACCTTACAATACTTCTATTCTTCTGACCGTTATGCTGTGATATATCTAGGTTTTATTAGGTTGGTGCAAAAGTAATTGCAGTTTTTGCAATTGTTTTTAACCTTTTAAACCGCAATCACTTTTGCACCAACCTTATACGTATGTGGTAAACCACTCACTGCATTATTACTTTTGTTTAAACAATTTTATTTTAAAGCTATTTACACAAAATAAAAAAAGATGCTTTATGATTTTTATTTTGTTTAGTTATCACTTTCAATGCTTTTTATTTCTTTGTGTAGATCCAGATTTCTACCCAGTATCATTTTCCTTTTATCTGAAGACTGTCCTTAATATTTTTTGTAGGTGGGTCTGCTGATGATGGAAACCTTCAGTTTTATACTTTTGAAAGAGTTATTATTCTTTCATTTTGGAAAGATATTTTCATTGGTTATAGAAATCCAGATTAATAGTTTATTTCTTTCAGTAATTTAAAAATATTTCTCTTGTTTTCTTGCTTGTGTTGGTTCCAATGAGAAATCTGCTACCTCATTTATCTTTCTGCTTTTATGCATGTGTTATTTTTCTCTGAAAGCTTTAGAATTTTCCTTTTTATCACTAATTTTTGATTATGATATATTTTGGTTTGATTTTTCTTCATATTGTTTTTGTTGGCATTTATTGAGATTCCTGTATTTGTGAGTTTTTAATTTTCATTTAAATTTAGAAAAATTTTTTTCATTATTTCTTCAAATATTTATTCTGTACCTCTCCCCTACTTTCTTCCAGGGACTTCAATTACACATTTAATAAGTGATTTAAAGTTGTTCTATAATTCACTTATGTTCCATTAATTTCTTGAATGCTCTTTGTTTTATTTTGGATAGTTTCTATTACTTTGTCTTCAAGTTCATTTAAGTTTTTTTTTTCTGTAATATCAAATCTGCCATTCATCTTATACAGTGTAGTTTTAATTATAGATATTGTATTTTTTATCATTAAAAGTTCAATTTAAATCTCTTTTTGTTTCTTATACATCTCTACTTAACATGTCCAATGCTTCTAAAAGGTTTTGGAACACAGATATAATAACTGTTTAAATATCCTAATATGCTATTTGTTATAACTCAACCAGATGTGAGTTGGTTTTGATTAATTTGTCTTCTTGTTATGGGGTTATATGTTCCTACTATATTTCATGACTGATTTTTTTTTTTTTTTGTATGTCACACACAGTGAAGTTTATCATATTGGTTCCTAGATCTTACTATATTAGTTTAAACATTCTTTTCCATTTATGGAGATCTACTTGACATATAGCATTGTATAAATTTAAGGTGTGTAATGTGATGATTTGATACACATAAGTATTGCAAAATGTTTATCACAATGCAGTTTAGTTAACACATTCTTCACCTCAGATAATTACCATTTTGTTGCTATGGTGAGATTATTAAAGCTTTATAGCCACTTTCAAGTATACAATACAATATTGTTAACTATAATCAGTATACATTATATCCCTAGGACATTTATCTCATAAGTGGAAGTTTGTACCTTTTGACCACCATTACGCATTTCACCTGTCCCCCTTACCCTGCCTCTGCAATCACCAATCTGTTCTTTGTATCCATTAGTTTTTTTTTAATTCCATTTATAAGTGAGATCATACAGTATTTATCTTTTCCTGATTTATTTCACTTAGCAAGTTAGCATAAAGTTGCGTTCATATTGTTGCAAATGACAAAATTTTCTTCTTTATAATGGCTGAATAATATTCCATTGTGCGTGTGTGTACATAGATAGATAGATACATATGTATAAAACTTGCATTTTCTTTATCTATTTATCTGTCAATGGACACTTAGGTTATTTCCATGTCTTGGCCTTTGTGAATAATGCTGCAGTAAACGAGGGAGCGCAGAAAATTTTTCAAGTAGTGATTTCATTTCCTTCAGGTATATGTTGAAGTGGGACTGCTGGATCATATAGTAGTTCTATTTTCAATTTTTTGAGGAACCTCCATACTGTTTTCCACAGTAGCTGTACTAATTTACATTCCCATAAACAGTACATTAGGGTTTCCTTTTCTCCACATCCACACTAGTATTTGTTATCCATTGTCTTTTTTATAGTAGCCATTATAACAGGTGTGAAGTAATATCTCATTGTGGTTTTGATTTGTGTTTCCCTAATGATTAGGATGTTGAGCACTTTTTCATGTACTTGTCTGCCATTTGTGTATCTTCTTTGAAAAACAAAATGCCTATTTAAATCCTCTGCCCATTATTCAATAGTTTTTTTTTTTTTTGCTATTGAATTGTATGAGTTTCTTATGTATTTTAGATATTAACCCTTTATCAGCTAAATGGTTTGCAAATACTTTTTTCTCATTCCATAGATTGTCTTTTACTTTGTTGATTGTTTTTTTTGTTGTTGTTGTTGTTGTGCAGAAGCTTTTTAGCTTGACATAGTCCCAAATATTGACTTTTGCTTTTGTTACTGGTGCTTTTGATGTCATATCCAAAAATTCATTGTCAAGAGCAATGTCAACGAATATTTTTTTCCTATATTTTTTCTAGGAGTTCTATAATTTCAGGTTTTGCATCAAATCCTTAATCCATTTCAAGTTAATTTATATAAATGAGGTAAGGTACGGGTCCACTTTTTTTTTTCGTATGTAGATATCCAGTTTTCCTAGCACATTTATTGAAGAGACTATCCTTCCCCATTGAGGATTCTTTGGTCCCTTGTCAAATTAATTTACCATATAGTGTGGATTTTTATCTGAGCTCTTGATTCTGTTTCAATCTTCTATGTGTCTATTTTTATGCTACTACCATACTGTTTTTAATAAAATAACTTCTAATAGAGTTTGAAATCAGGAAGTGTAATGCCTCTAGCTTTGTTCTTTCTCAAGATTGCTTGGCCTATTTGGGGACTTTGGTAATTCCATACAAATTTTAAGATTGTTTTTTCTATTTCCGTGAAAAAATACTATGGGAATTTTTATTGGGATTGCTTTGAATTTATAGATGGCTTATGGGCATTTTAACAATATTGATTCTTCTGATCATGAACACAGGCTATCTTTCCATTTATTGGTGTCTTCTTCAATTTCTAAATATCTTGGTTTTGAGGGGATGCAATTAAGTTATTTGGAAATAGTTTGATCTTATTGAATCTTCCTTTTAAAATTTGTTAGGCAGAATTGAGACTGTGCTCAGTCTAGAGCTATTTTTTATTGCTAAGGTAAGACTGGTCTAAGTATTCCATTCAATGTCCTATGAATCATGATGTTTTGCAATCTGGCTATTGGAACAAGAACTATTTCTAGTCCTGTGAGACTGTTAGGAACTATTACCTTTAAACCTGTTGGTTGTTCCATCCTTAGTCACTTGTAGTTTCCTCATTCATACACTGATTAATATTCAGCTGGATTCTTTTTTTTTTTTAATTAAAGTTTATTGGGATGACAAGTGTTAGTAAAATTACATAGGTTTCAGGTACACAATTCTGTATTACATCATCTATATATCACATGGTGTGTTCATCGTCCAGAGTCAGTTCTTCCTTCACCATATATTTGATCCCATTTACCCTTATCTACCTCTCCCCATTTGTGACAACATTGATGGATCTTCAGCTGGATTCTTGATGGGATCACCTGAAGATTTCAGGAGTTCTCTATTTGTGCAATTCTCTCCTCTCTAGTGATCTTTCTTGGTAATACTAGCTTTCTATTAGTTCCCCAGACTCTCAACTTTATCTCCTCAATTCAGGAAGTTCAACAGGTTCTGACTCAGTTTCTTTCCCAAGGCAAGAGCCTGGAAATTACTTCAAAACTATAAGCTGGATCAATTTTAGAACCCATTTTCTTTTTTGGTTTCAATGTCAAGGAGTATTTTCCTTCATTGCTTTGTATCCAGTGTCTTGAAAATTATTGTTTTCTATAGTGTTTCCACTTTTTTCTTGTCTTTAAACCCCCATTTTAACTTAAAGGTGGATACTTTGAGGTAGGAAATATTTTGGTAGGAAAGTAGCATCCTAATCCCAATTTTGTTAGCAGTTCCACAGAATTTTCTGTGGCAAAACACCCATCTTGTCTCTTGCTACTGATGTCCCTTAGAACACTTTCTGGTGCACACCAAAAAATGCTAGATAAAGGTTAGGGATTGTTCTTTCTACTACTGTTAGCAGCAACATCAAGGAAGTCTAGCTTTACAGTACTTTCAGTGTAAAAAGGCAGACTAATGGGATATCAGAATGCCTATTCTGTACATAGTATTCTTGCACCCCGTAGTTCTAGATATAAAAACAGTTATATTCACTGATGTAAAAGTAGATTTGATCTGGATATAGATATTAATCTGTGTCTGGTTTCTGAAACTAACATTTCTGAAACTAAAACACTAAGGTCTAAACTAAACTATAGTGAATTCAGCAAAATGATATCACATGGGGACCTAAGCTGTAGGTAGCATTTCTCGTGTCTTATATTCTCCCTCCTTTTCCATACATGTGTCTAGGTTAGGTAGTAGTAATAAAATGGGGGGTGACTATGAAGAACAGGGAAGAAGGGAAGGACTGTAACCCTGAGTATGAAAAGACAATTTAGAATGTTTAAGGTTATGGGAACAAAAGGACTATACGTCTATATGGTTTTAAGAATATGCAGTTTTGTAAATTAAATAAATAAGTGAGAGTTTAGCACATCATTAATTACAATTTAGTGTTATGATTGCCATTATAGTATATAAGAGGCAATGGGAACAGAGTAGAAATATATTTGGTCTTCTTGAGGGAGTCAGGACTACATACACAAGTGACCCCTAAGCAAGAAAGTCATTAGCTTTGAGGACATTAAGGCTCTGCATGGTCAAGGTATTAGAAGATATACTATTATTAACACTGAGTTGATTGAAAAGAATATCAGATAAAATAAACTTTTTTAAGCAGGAAAATAAATACAAAATCAAAGAATATTTTAAGGTTCAATACAAAAAATGTCATAGGTAGTGTAAAAATTGTTAATGCAAATTGTTGTGGTAGCTCAATGCATATATATGTGTAAATGTTATAAATGGTTTTGATTTATAGAGTCATTATAGTGATATATTGACTGGCAAAGTAAAATCTAAATAATTAAAAGAAAAAACAAACTAAAACAGTAAATACAGTTTTAGTACAAAAGACTTTTATTTTAGATAGATTTTTTTTGATCCTTTTTTTGATCTGTCGATTGATCCTAACATACACTAAAACAATATCATAAAACTGTCCTCTTTACCAGCTGCTAAAGTCAAAGTAAAGATGTTTTTCTCCTTCTGGGAAGAGGATCATAAATGATATAAATGAGTAAATTAACATATCTATTCTAGCATAATAAGTATATAAAAACTTATTGTGGTGAGAAAAAAAGGAAAACATTTTTTCCTCAAAATAATTATGAACACTAAAAATATATTTGAGGATTCACAACATAAAAAAGGTAAGAATAAGGAAAATGAGTCTCTTGGTGTCAGAATTTCACAGCTAGAATAGTGTTAAAATTGGATGTAGAATTGGTCGGGGAACTGGCTATTGGGAACTTCATTATGCCCCTGTATACCTTAGACTTTCTCATAATACCCATTTCATATTTCTAAATCTCTGAGTTAGATCCTATTCATTATCTACCATTTACTTTATTTCTCCTAATTTATACACCACTTACTTTATTTCTTCTAGTTTTTATTTAATGTACATAACAGCAAAATTTCATTGTTTTTCAAAAGTTTCTGTTTTTAATCTGATGGGCACTTCTATTCAGTTGCTTATTTATCTGGTGTTCACTGTCATTTCTTTCTCCATGTGTTTTACCTTCTCCTTGGTTTCCTGCTCTTAAGTTGCTTCTATCTCCTTGATTTCTAGCATCACCTTGCTTTTCTCAAATTTACCTAAAGCTTCAACAAGTTGTCACTTTTGAGGCATGACTTATATAAAATATTATGTCCAGATTGATGAGTTTCGATGACTGTACAAACTTGTGCAGCTACAACTCCAGGAAAGATAGAGATAATCTCACCCCAGAAATCTCCCTCATGCCCCTTCCTAGCCAGTTTGCCATCTTCAATAGGTAATCAAGAAGCATTCTTATAATTCCATGCATTAGTTATGCCTGTTCATAGCTTTAATATAAATAGAATCAAATACTATATACTCTTTTTTGTCTGTGTTCTTTGACTAAATACAATAATTTTGAGATTTATTTCTGTCGAAATTACCAGTACTTTGTTCATATTTATCCCTGATGAGTGTTCTATTTTTTGAATATATCACAAGTTGTTTATCCATTTACCTCTTGATAGATATTTGAGCAGTTTCTAGTTTTAGCTATTATAATTACAGCTATTATCAATATTCTTATATGAGTCTTTGTATAAATATATATGTTCATGTATCTGGGGCAAATATTTAGTCGTAGAGTTGCTGGATCATAGGGTTGATTGATGTTTAACTTCACGAGAAAATCCAAACAGTTTTCAAAAGCAGTTTATCATTTTACACTGAGGTCATTAAAGATCCAGTTGCTCCACAAATTTGCCAGCATTTACATTATTCTTTTTTTTTAACTTAGCCATCTTACTGGGTATGAAATGACGTTTCATTGTAATTTTAACTTGTGCTTTTCTGAAGATCAATGATATAAACACCTTTTCGTGTGCTTATTGGTCATTTTACATATTCTTTTGTAAAATGAATACTAAAGTCCTTTGACAATTTTTTTAAATTAAATTTATTGGGGTGACAATGGTTAGTAAAGTTCCATAGGTTTCACGAGTATAGTTCTACAATATACATCACCTATATATCACGTTATATGCTCACCTCCTGGAGTTCACCTTCCATCACCAGATATATGACACCCTTTACTCTTTTCTACCTCCCCCTTTTCCTTTATCCTCTGATAAACACTAAACTGTTATCTGTGTCTATGGATCTTGAGCTAATTATGCTAAGTGAAATACATCTGACAGAAATAGTCGAGAACCATGTGACTTCACTAATCTATGGAGTATAAAACTGAAAGCAACAAAGAAACAAGACAAACAAACAAAATGACCACTTTTAATAGATTGTCTTTTATTATTGACTCATATATTTTCTATTTTCTGGATATGAGTTCTTTTTCTAATAGGTGTTTTACAAATATATTTTCTTATCTGTAGGCTGACTATTTTATTAATAGCATATTTTTCCCCATCTTTACTGAGGTATAATTAACAAATAAAATTATAAGATATTTAAGTGTACAACATGATGCATAAATATTGTGAAATGACTCTTAGTGACACATTTTTTTTTAGTTGGAAAACATTGGGGAACAGTGTGTTTTTCCAGGACCCATCAGCTCCATGTCAAGTTGTTTCAATCTAGTTGTGGAGGGCGCAGCTCACTGGCCCATGTAGGAATCGAACTGGTGACTTTGGTGTTATGAGGACTGTGCTCTAACCACTGAGAAAACCAGCTGCCCTCAGTGACACATTTTGATATTAAAAAGTTTTTATTTTAATGAAATAAAATTTATCAATCTTTTTTCTTTTATAGTTCATCCAGTTTATGTTGTGTTTAAGAAATTTTTCCCTAGAGAGTGATATCAGAAAGATGGCAGACACCCCCACAGCAACAAGAATTTAGCAGCCATTCACAGACAAAAGGCCTTGGGGAGTTTTAGAATCAGATAGGAGATTGCAAAACTCTGATGGAGCCCAAGACCAAGGATGGCCATTTTGAGAAGGCAGGCCCATACCCAGGTGGCAAGCTTGTAGACCATGGTCCCAGCTATAAGTCTGGAAATAGCCCTGTCCTCCTGTAGACTCAGCTACAGCACTGCTTGGTCAACAGAACCATCCGCCAAGTGAGTAGGTGGAGCCATATCTGCCCATGCCTCAGGTAATGGACCTGCTTACCTTGATCCTGGTTGAGGAGCTTGAAGTGACCCATGAACTTGCTCCAGCTCTACTCAGTACTACCCTGATCCCAACGACAGACAAGGGCACTACAAGAAAAGTAAACTACAGTCCAGTATCTCTGATGAATATTTTAATTAGCTTGATTATGGTAATTATTTACAATGTATATGTATATCAAATCATCACATTGTACACCTGACATATACCATTTTTGTTTGTCAATCATAGCTCAATAAAATTAGAGAAAAAAAGGATATATAAAAATCTTTGTGTTTATCAGCACAAACCTTAAGCAGTACTACAAGCAGCTGGTACTTCAGTGTGACAAGTTGTGTCTTTTATGCATTTCACAAAAATATTGAGTCAAGTCATGCATTTTACATATCTCTAAAAATATGACATGAGTGAAGATAAAATTCTTACTTTATGTACCCATAATGGAACTTTGACAACAGAATGTTTAACGCATGATATCATTTTAAAGAGTACTTAAGATTAGTTGTTGCCCAAGAAAACTTGAAATGTTCTGCAATCTAATAGGTTTTAAATAAAAGAAACTTCATGACTTCCCAAATTTAAAAGCAATCTTAAATGTATGTGACATTACCAATAACAAATTGTGAAACTGAAAAAGAAGATTTTGTAAAAGGTCAATAAGTGAAATTTTTTTTTATCAATCATGTTAGAGGAAAGATTGAATTATCTTTGAAGTTTCTCTATAGAAAATATTGTATAATTGTCAGTTGGGAAGGTAATCAGAGTATTTGCAACAGAAAATATATGGCAAAAAGTATTATAGAACTATGCTAAGCAGATAATTAATGATGGGTCAATTTAATGTTGTTTTTTTATTTTATGATACTTGTGATATTTGTTAGCATTTTAAAATTTATGATTTATTTTGATTTCTATGTTCATCATAGAGTGCACTTACACAAACCTAGATGGTATTGCCTGAGCTGTATGGTACAACTTATCGATCCTAGGCTACATGCCTATACGGAATGTTACTGTACTGAATACTGTAGGCAATTGGAACACAATGATATTTGTGTCTCTAAATATATCTAAAAATAGAAAATATAAAGTAAAAATATGGTATAAATTATAGAAAAAAGAAGAATGGTATATCTGTAGAAGGAATTTACCATGAGTGGAGCTTGCAGGACTGGAAGCTGCTCTGGGTGTCAGTGAGTGAGTGGTGAGTGAATGTGAAGGTCCAGGAAATAACTGTACACTACCGTGGATTTATAAACAAGGTACACATAGGCTACACTAAATTTATAAAAAAAAATGTTTTTCTTTCTTCAGTAACATTTTAGTCTTAGCTTACTATAAAATTTTTAATTCATAAAATTAAAATTTTTTTAAACTTTCTGGCTCTTTTGTAATAACACGTAGCTTAAAAAACAAACATTGCATAGCCAAAAAAAATTTTTTTCTTTATATTCTTATTCTATAAACATTTTTCTATGTTTATTTATTTATTTATTTACATTTTAAACTTAGAAAAAAAATAAAAATACAAACACACACATTAGCCTAGGCCTACACGAGGTCAGAACCATCAATATCTGTCTTCCACCTCCACATCTTGTCCCACGGGAAGATCTTCAGGGACAATAACATTCATGGAGCTGTCATCTCCTATGATAACACTGCCTTCTTCTGGAATAACTCTCCAGGGCCTGCTTGAGGTGTTATTCTTTTCAGAAATATACTCATTGTGGTTTGCTTGGTTTCTTTGTTTTCTTTTTCTTTTCTTCATCATAAATTTGCTGGTAAGCAGACAATGCAACACAAACATTCCTCTCTACTAATGAAAACCTTTCAGTGTTGGGGCCCATCTTTTTCAAATGTTTTAAGGAGCTTGTTGAGATCTGCAAAAGCTTCTGTTAAACCCTTCACTGTAACTTCTCTTAGAGGTTCTCCTTTTTCTTCTCCTGTAGTTTCTTTTTCTCTTGCCTGTTCTTCAGCTAAGTGTTCCTGTTCCAGATACAATAACTCCTCATTAATCACTTCCTTGGAACCCCCTCTAGGAGCTCCTCAGTGTCATCCTCATCCACACACAGATTAAAGTTGTTTGCCACCTCAACCACAGCCTTCTGGATTTTTGTAACCTTCTCATACTTGGCAAATCCTTTGAGGTCACTGATGAACCTCTTGAGTGTCTTTTTCCAGATGCTATTCATACACTCCTTGGTGACATTTCCCAAGGCCCGAGACAGGTTCTTGATGCAATCGTAGATTGTAATCTTTCCAGAATTCCATATGTCTTCTCAGTGTCTTCCTTAATTGCAGCAATAGCCCAGGCAAAGTTCTGCCTCAGGCAGTAGGACTAAAAAGATGCTGTAATTGCTGGATTCATTGGTTGGATCAAAGAGGTGGTGTTTGGGAGGAGAAACACCATTTTGATATTGGGATGAAGATCACCAATAAAGGGAGGGTGCCCAGGAGCATCATGAACAAAATATTGAAAGGTACATTATTCTCCAAATAACACTTCTCTGTTTTGCTGGGACAGAAATTCAGGAGAACATCTTGAAACAGGAGCTGGTTGTCCATGACTTTTTATTGCTCTGTTAGTACACTGGCAGTCTGTGCTTACTGATAGGCCTGAGGGCCCTGGGTCCTCACTGTGCCAGATCTCAAAGGGTTTTAATTTGTAAACTGTAATATTGTCCCAAAGCAAGGCTGTTATCCTGTCTTTAAAAACTTTGAAGCTTGGCATTGAGTTGGCCTCCTTATGGATGAAAGTCCTTTCACACATCTGTTTCCAAAGTAAGGAGGTTTCCTCCATATTGAATATTTGCTCTGACAGGTAAGTTTTCTTCACAATCAGCTTTCTTAGAATTTCCAAATATTCTGCAGCTTAGCAGAAGAATGCCTTCACATCAGCACTCTCAGACTCACCACTCACTTTCACATTATATAATGAATAATGATTCTTAAATCATTTAAACCACTCAAAACCAGCAGTAAATTCAACCTTGTAGTGGTGTCCAGCCATTTCTTTCAATATCACAAACAAACTTTTTCTTTTCGCAGTAATCCTCATGGTGTTGAGAGGTATATGCTTCTGTGTCTAGTCTTCAATCCAGGTCATTAGAAGTTTCTCATATCTGATATAGGCCCTTCTCAGCGTTTTGTTGGGTTTGTTCCCTTCAATGAAGCAGAACATTTAATAGCTTTGGCACATTTTTTTTTTTTTTTTTTTTTTGTCTTCAAATTCAGGCTATGGTGGAAAGGGACATGCCTGACTGGCAAGTAATAACCATCACTAATTTTCCACCTTCATAGTCCTTAATAGCTTTTAATTTTGTTTCCAGGTCAATCACTAGACATGGCCTCTTATGGGCAACACTAGCAATGGATTTTGTATGTTTAGGAGCCATGAGGAATAAAACAACAGAAGATTAAATCAAGTAAAGAGAAAATGATACAAACAAGAGACCTGGGGAAAAATGAGATGTGTAAGGCTGCTGCTGGCATTACACGGCGTACTGTTTTACAGCAAAACTTTTCTTTAAGAGTAGAAAAGGTACAATTTAAAATAACAATAATAAGTATGGTATAATAAATACGTAAACCAGTAATATAGTCATTTATTATCATCAAGTATTATGTACTGTACATAATCGTGTGAGATATATTTTATACAACAGGCACTACAGTAGACTTTACCACAAACACATGAGTAATGCATTGCACTACCATGTTATGATGGCTATGATGTCACCAGACAAGAAGGATTTTTCAGCTCCATTATAATCTAATGGGACCATCATTGTATATGGAGTCCAACAAAACATCCCTATGCAGCTCATAATTGTACTTGAATGAGATATGTCTTCTTCTATTGAGGTTTCCTTGAATTACTTTCAACCATGTATGTGTTTTAGTTTTTGGTTATAAGTCTTGCAAAATTTTTACAGATTTATGATTAGGTATATGATGATATTTTTGGATGCGATTTTAAATGGCATTTTAAAAGTGTAAATCTCAAGAAGTTAATTTGTAGTTTATAAATATAATATTTATTTTTTGATATTGACCTTACATCTGGGAATATGGCTAATATGGTTTATTAATTCTACTTGTGTTTTATTTTGGGGTGGGGAGTTCCACCAGGCTTTTTACATATAGACACATGTTTTCTGTGAATAACAATATTTTTACTTCCAACTTTCTTTTTCAAAGGATTTTAATTAAAAATATAGCTAACATACAATATTATATTAGTTTCAGGAGTACACCATAGTTGGTCAATGTTTACATGCCTAAATAAGTAATCAGCATGTCTAGTCCAACAACCATTTGACACCATACTATGTTATCATAATATTAACTATATTCCCCATGCTGTACATTACATCCCCATGGCTTGTTTTATACATGGAAATTTGGACCTTATTCCCCGTTAGCTTTATTAATTTTTCAATCACAGTTGACATTCAACATTATTTTGTATTAATTTCAGGTGTACAGCATAGTGATTAGACATTTATATAATTTAAGAAGTGATTCTCCTGATTAGTCTAGTACTCCCTAGTACTATAAATAGATATTATCATATCATTGACTATATTCCCTATGGTTTATTTTATATATCCATGACTATTTTCTAACTACCAATACATACTTCTCAATCCCTTCACATTTTTCACCCTGCCTCCCAAACCCTTCCCATATGACACCATACATAGTTATTTAAAAATTATTGACTATATTCCTTATGGTATACCCTATATCCTCATAACTACTTTGTAATAACCAATTTGTACTTCTTAGTCCCTTCCCCCCTTTTCACCAACATCCCCAACACCCCTCCCATCTGACAACCATCAAAATGTTTTTTGTATCTGTGAGTTTGTTTCTGTTTGTTAATTTGTTCTTTAGATTCCACATATAAGTGAAATCTTATTGCAACTGTCTATCTCTGTCTAATATACTCCACTCAGCACAATACATTCCAGGTCCATCCATGCCACCGCAGATGGCATGAACCCATTCCCTGCCATGACTGAGCAATATTCCATTGTACATATGTATCATCTCATCTTTATTTATTCTTCCATTGATACTCCAGGAGTGTGACTTGTGTAGTTTTTGTGTGCCCTCCTGCTATAATTGAGCCTTGATAGCTATTGGCATGTCAATGGGTGGGATTGACCCTGATTAGCTGTGGGGTTTGGCCACATCAACAGCTTATGGGCTGCTGTGGGGGAGGGCTTACCCAACTGAGTGGGATTTGCCTCTGTGCGCTCTGGTGCTTGTTGAGACTACCCTTTGTATATGCCACTGGGGCTAATTTCAGCAATGCTATGCTGCGGTCTGAAACCAACCTCTAAGTATGTTGGTTCTGGGGCCTCTTGGGAGGGGCTCTGGTACAGGTCCATGTTACCCACTGCCTGTGACCAGCTGTCCAGGGGCAACCTGGTAAGAGCTACAAAATGATCTATAGTTATTCTCTGCCTGTGCTAAACCTGGAGGCATGGGGGAAAGGCCACACTGGGAACCAATGATGGCTACCACCAGTACCAGGCCTGGGGTAGCTCCACAAAAAGCCAGGACACCCCAAGGCCTACTGCCATCTGCTGGCTCTTTTAAGGTTCAGCAACTGATAAAGCCCCATGCAATATGCAAGTTGGGTCAGGCTCTCAGGGAATCACTAGAGTGGGAAGAATTGTGGTCACCAGATTAAGGTAAATTCTGGTTTGATGCTAGTACTGAAGCTACTCAGCAAGTCTCAGAGCACACAGAGGCCAGGTGCTGCCTGCCTAGGGCCTGCCAGAGTTTCATAGTTTTCTAAGAAAAAATGCAATGCAGGTGGGGCTGGCTGCTCACTGAGAAAGTGCCTCCAGCATTGGGATAGTTTGGTGGGACAAGGTCCCAGTGGAGCTCACCAGGCCAATCAGATTTAGATTTGGCCGTGATGGGGGAGGGCTCAACACAGGAAAGATGGTGCCTGCCTGCCGGCTCCACAGCTACACAGGAGCAGAACACCTCACAGGGAAAATGGCAACTCTCCTCCAGCCCTTGCACCAAAGCCTCACACCTTAGTCTGCCCCACGGTAGGCCTTCAACACACCTCTTTCCACCTCCACCAGAGCCCAGGGTGAGTGCCTGTAAACGAGTGAGTCTCGTTTACAGGCAGGCCATTTAAAAGGACATCTGGGTTTCCAACAGCCTTCCATATCACTCAGATGGTTAGAATCCCCACTGTTTTTCACAGCCAGATGTTATGGGGACTCCTCTTCCCAGCAACAGTACTCCAAGTTGTGGAAGCTGGGACTGGGGTCCCTTGCCGCTCTGGGGGGAAACTCAGTGGCCATTTCCTGATTCTCAACCACCACACAGAGGTTTGGGGCCCATTTTGCTTCTCTAACCCCCCTCCCCCCCCCAGCCTTGATGTGGCTTTCTTTATATTTTTATTTATAGAACTTCTTTTCAGCTAGACTTTAGATGATTCTCCAGGTTAATTGCTCTATAATTTAGTTATAATTTTAATGTGTTCCTTGAAGGATGCCGGTACAGTGATAATCTGCTCTGCCATCTTGGATCTCTACTTTGTAACTTTCTAATAATTACTTTTTTTTTTTTTTGCCTTATTGCAATGACTTTAATTTCTAATTCAATGTTCAATAGAAATGGTATGAGAAAACATCCCTCTTTTATTTTCAATTTTAGGAGGTAAAATTTAGTCTTTCTGTGTTAAGTATGATGTTATCTAGTAGTTTTTGTAGATATCCTTCATCAGATTGAGGGATTTCCCTTCTATTTCCAATTTACTAATTTACTGTGTTTTTTTTCTCATGAATGCACATTGAATTTCGTCAGACGTTTTTTGAGTATTTATTGAGAAAAATCATATGATTTTTCTCTATTATGCTTTTAATGGGAAGAATAATACTGATTAATTTTTGATAATTAAACAAACATTTTAGTGTAGAATAAAACCTTCTTTGTCAGTAGTAGTACACATAATATACCATCTATAGATAATATACCTTTTTCCTCTAGGAATCTTTAAGAGTCTCACTTTAATACTGGTTTTCAGAAATTATGATGGGCCCTAGTATAATTTTCTTCACGTTTCTTGTGGTTGGGCTTTAAGATATTTGAATTTATGGGCTATAACATGAGAAGATAAAAGTGGGAAACAAGGAAGGCCAAAGCAGTTAGAGAAGAAAGCAGCACAGCAAGTGAGCTCTGGATATCTACAGAGACTCTCTCTGGAGTCTTTGTCTGAGTATAATGAGCATTCTCCATATTTGATAAAAACTAGTTTCAGCCATTATTTCTAGTTTTTATCAAATATGGACAATTTTCAGCCATTATTTCTTTAAACATTTTGTTCTGTTTTCTGTTCTGATTACTTCAATTACTTAGGCTACTTGAAGTTGCTCCAAAACTCACAGAAGCTCTGTTAACTTTTTTTTTCAAACTTTTCCTCCCTGTGTTTTATTATGGATAGTTTCTATTGTTATTTCTTAAAGTTTATCAATATTTCTGTCTTTAGTATCTGTTTTATTTTAAATCCCATCCAGTACAGTTTTTATCTCAGGCATTATATTCTTTATCTATAGCAGTGTGTGTGTGTGTGTGTGTGTGTGTGTGTGTGTATTTTTGATACCTCTATATAACATCTTTATCTACTCATGCTCAATCTTTTCTACCTATTGGACATCAGGAAATGCATGATAGTAATCACTGAGAGAGAGAAAACAAACAAGGTGAGGCCTGAAATTTCCCAGTTTACTGTCAGAAATTTCCAGGTTGCAGTGCAGGAAGTAGAGATCCCTGTGTTGAGAAGATGAAAGTGTGAAACAAGGAAAGCCAAGGCTTAGAGAAGAGAGCTGCATAGGGAGTGAGCTCTCAATATCTACAGAGGATCTCCCTGTAATATGAAATAGTTACAAAATATGAAATATGAAATATATGAAATAGTTACAAATATGAAAATATGAAATAGTTACAAAAACTATTTTATTTTAATATCCTTGTCTATGAATTTTATCATCACTATCCTTTCATGGTCTGTTTCTATTGCTTGATTATTCTTTTGATTGTAGGTTCTTTTCCTGCTTGGCACATTGCAGCTTTTACATTTTTGATTGCTTGATATTTTTGTACTCCCATAAATATTCTTGAGTTTTATTCCCTCCCCCCGGGGGACAGTTACAGTATTAGGATATAGTTTGATCCTTGTTTTTTAAGCTTTTTTGGATAGAACCAAAAGAGCCTTCGTTTAGAGTTCATTTTATCCCACTACTGAATAAATGCCATTTTGAGTACTTTACTCAATGCCCCATTAACTCTGAGGCTTTTTACTGTCTGGTGGGAACATAAACCACACTTGGCTTGTGTTAGTGCCAAAGATTGTTCTGCCTTTTCCTTCCTGTTTTTTGTTTTTGTTTTTTCCCTAGGCATTACATAATTTTCTCACAACAAACATGCTCATTAGTACTTAGCTAAAGACTCCAGGGAGATCCTCTGTAGATATTGAGAACTCACTCCCTATGCAGCTCTCTTCTCTAAGCCTTGGCTTTCCTTGTTTCACACTTTCATCTTCTCAACACAGGGATCTCTACTTCCTGCACTGCAACCTGGAAATTTCTGACAGTAAACTGGAAAATTTCAGGCCTCACCTTGTTTGTTTTCTCTCTCTCAGTGATTACTATCATGCATTTCCTGATGTCCAATAAGTAACATCTACTTTTTTAAATTAAAGTTTATTGGGGTGACACTTGTTAGTAAAGTTACATAGATTTCAGGTGTACAATTCTATAATACATTATCTATATATTTTAATATATTTATATACAGTAGTAGTACCTCGGTTTTCAAACGTCTCCATTGACGAACATTTCGGTTTACAAACGCCATAAACATGGAAGTAAATGCTTCGGTTTTCAAACACGCCTTGGAAGTTCAACATGTCACATTGCTTCTGCTGAGCGCAAGACCCTGAGGCCTAGCTGTCAGCTGTTTTAGAATATTTCAGAACTCAAATGGTCTTCCAGAATGGATTACATTCGAAAACTGAGGTTCCACTGTAATTTACTAGTTTTTTTCGGGGAGAGTTAAATATAATTTCTGTTACTTCATCTTGACCAGAAGTAGAATTTCTGCCACTTTTTTTTGATCTCCTGCTGGTGCTTCCCATTGGCTTGACTCAAGACAAAATCAGTAGGCAAGAGAACCAAATAATGTAGCCAACTGATCTTGGTCTTATGGAATATACAGTAGGGTGGAGAAGGTCAGAGAAGGGATCTTAAGGGGCAAATAGAGGATGTCCAGCCTAAATTACCATGTGATTTTTATCTTAGCTGCTTAAGAAAAGTTATTCTCATAAAATAATAGACTAAGCTCTTTGGCTTCATTCTCTGAGCACCTAAAGACTCTGCAACATAAGATAAACTCAACTATCCTTCAACTCCATATTTCTGAAAATGGAAATGTCTTGATTTACACGTTTTTATTCTAATACATAATTTTGAATAGGTAATAATTTTGACTACTTGTTCATCCCTTTTTTTAAAAACAGAGGGAAATTTTTATAAATTGGAAAGTTAAGAGTTCAGTTTCTTCATTTAATTGTTTCTCAATATATACACTCAAGTTCAAGATACGTATTCAATATATCCAAGTAACAATAATAGATATGTTTTATTAAGAAATGTATTTGTATAGGTAAATAGTATACCATTTATAGGTAATTTTCTTTTTTAATCCTCATAATGCCATTATATGAGAGTCATTATTTTAATACTTAATTTATAGATGAGAAAAATAAATTAAACAGGTCATAAAATTAAAGATCTTATAACAAGTGAAGTTGTTGTGCTTGGATTCAAGCTTTGGGCTTTCTGACTAGAAAGCCTGCTCTCTTGTTGCCTCTTTCTGCCTTGATAAAAGAACAAGAAATGAGTAACATAAGTTCAAAGACTGTCTTCATTGTTAGCATCCAGGGGGATAAATGAAGACAAAATTATTCACGTTTTTAATTCCAATATGAAGGTTACCCCAAGTGTTGCTTTAGGCAGCTTGCCCAGACTCTACTGTTTCTCCTCTGTAACTGGTTCTTTTACTCATTTGGCACCTCTGTCATATTGAATGATGAGTCCACTTTTGACCTTTCTCTGTTAGTGAAAGAAAGAGGGGAAAGAGAATATTGATCTTTAAGCCTTTTATTTAGTTACAGTTATTGAAATATTTTCAGGAATAAAGGCTGCAAAAGTGTACAGAAAGAGTTGCTTGGCATTTCAAAATGGTGCCATTTATGTAAAGATAAGAATATGCTGCTTGCAAATCTTCCGTAAGATAAATGCATATGATGTTTCAAGGATTATTTTCATCTAAAACTGAAATGCTTATACCTCTTATCTATCTACTACTGCATTAGAAGTGACAGAAAAATAAAAAAAGTGTGAATCCAGTTCTGACTGGTTATCATGGTTATGCACAGACAGATAGAAACCAGTGCCTCCTATATTCTCGTTCTATGACCTTGATGATCTATTTACTGGTGCACAATATTTTCTATTTGCTTGGAAGAGAGAGAGAGAGAGAGAGAGAGAGAGAGAGAGAGAGAGAGAGGGGAGATAACAGTATAGGTGATGAATTATAGGGGAAAATCTCATTTTTTTGGATCTGTAATTAGGGCAAAGGAAAGGAGAGGGGCCTTTTATTGTCTTACAGTAAAATTCCTAACCGTTATCATCATCTGCAGCTGACATCAAAATAAATATCTCATACGAGTCATAGGATCTGTTGCCAGCAAGCAGATATGTAGATGTCATTTATTAATGAATTCTCTGTTATGGGAGACATTTTAGAAGAGAGATCACTTTCGGGATATATTGATCACATTGTAACAAAGTAGAGGTTTGCTGGAATGTACTTGGAGATCCCTTACAACTCTATTTTATGATCTTAAGAGTTATATGGGCTAATAAGTAATTCCATCTATGTTACTATGAATTTGTGATGCTGATAGAAATTTCTGACTGTCACTAAGACAGTGTAAATTCATAGCATATTTCTGATCTTTCCATTGTAATTCATAAAATAAACAAAATTTTAGAATGGTGATATTTAAATATTATTACATTCAACAATTCATCTTACAGATAAGAAGTGAAATGATTTATTAACATTCCCAGAGCTACCTATGGTAGACCTGGTAATTAAACTGTGGGGATTTAATCCAGAACTCTATCTTCTACATGCTGAAAGTTTGTAGTTATAGTGTGCAAGAAAGGGCTATGAAGTTTACTACTTCTTAGGACATCACCCATGTTACATCTGCTATTGATATTTCATACATTTTATTGCTCCATCCATATAGTGGATAAACTAATATCTTCTTCCTAGAAGTCTTTGAATTTTGTTTCATATTTGTGATTTTGAAATCATCATGTGGAAGATACTTCATATATTTATGATATTTTACATTTTTGTATCAAGAAAGAGATAAAACAGATAATTTTCAAAAACAAGGTATGGGCTTACAGAAAATTTTAAGTTTATCTGGACATTTAATAGGTGCACTACTAGGAATAAGCAAAGAATGAAAAAGATACACTCTCATAATTCAGTTGGGTTATTAACTGGTTGCTCTAAATGCTCCATATCAATAACTGGATTCAACATAGCTATAGACTTGGTTACCAGAAAGAAGGTTTGCATTTTGAGCCATTCTGATTATTTGTGATGATCTTGCAACTGACATATCAGCTGTGAGGTCCTCTGCTCCTTGGAGTTCTATATATTGTCTAAAAGACTTCAAGGGTTCACATCCTTATGACGTCCTCCATCACCCAGTCTCCTGCTTCCACATGCTACTCTCTTAAAAATGCAACTCTCTTGCCAATTTCTACCCACAACCATAACAATTATCTACAATATTCACTCCTCACAAAACATCCATGACTACAGCATGACTGTGGTAGTTTCCTGGAGTGCTGAAGAACCTGAGTAATGGGAAAAGGGTGAAGTGGTCTCTGCCTATCATGTAGTAAACACTTTTAAGATCAAAGTGGGACATCTCTTTCCTGTATCCCTGTGGGTTCCTCTACTGGCTCCCTCCTCATGCAACACTTATTTCCCAGGTTCCTTTCTTCACTGTCCCCTACTTCCTCCTTGTTTTCCTTTTTTCTTACCTCTTTGAAGGGAAAAAATATAATATTTTCTGGTCCCAAACAAAGAAATTTCATCTTTTTCTCTGAAGTGTTTGGAATACCCTTGGTGTAGGTCTTCTACACCAAGCATATATGGTACTTTTTTTTCCTAAACTAAACAAAGGTAGTTCTCTCTCTAGCAATACTGGGGTATGTTTTAAGATGGTCATTTACTTGCCACTTTTCCAGTTCTAAAGTAAATATAGGGAGGCTACAATGGGGCTATATCTAGAATCAGCTTTTGAAAAAAAAAACAAATTACTAGGAGGCTATACTGGAACAAATAATGATCCTCCAGATCTTGGATAGAAGAAATAAAATAGGGCTTGCAAATGTTCACTCTTTTAATTTTATTCAAAGCATAATTTTATCAAGGGTATTGTGTTTAATAATTTTAATTTAAATGACCATAATAATGAACACTGTTACTCTTATAAGAATGTATAGCTCTTCATAGTTGCTAAGTTATTTTATATATGTCATTTCAATCGAGCTTCACAGAAACCTTCTAAGACAAATAGGTAAGGAAATATCATTAGTTCAGTTTTGTAGATGTCAAAAGAAAATTTTTAGAAATGGGATTTTAACTTTAGTCCTTCCACATTTAGCTACTCAAATTTAGCTACTTTTCTATATCTTACCACTACTACCTCCTGAATGATGACCTCCCTCCTGTCTTGAATTTCTTAAATGCAATCTCCCCTTGCAACCAAAGAGATATTTAAAAAACCCAGATTTGCTAACTTCATGTCCTTTATTAAATTGCCTTTATATCTTCTCATTGCCTATAAGGTTAAACTCTTTAACATGGCTTATAAAGCCTTCCATGCTGTTTCCAAGTCTCTCTTCATCCTCCTCCCTCTACTCAGTATTATAAGCCATGTAAAATTTTTGTGATTCCTCAGTCATACCAAATTCTCTCTTAGGGCCTTCTCACAGGTTGCTCTCCCTTCCTAGAAAGTGGTCACCTCTAGTTCTCCACCCTCTTATACTAATCATTTTATCACAAATTGGCCCTTTTTTGAAGTATGGGTTAGGTATAGCAAATTCTACTACATCATGTCGCCAGACACAGTATGATACAACTGCTTTTTCACTCATTATTTTCTGCTAGTAGACTGTAAGTTTTATGAGGGCAGTGGCCATATTGTTTAAAAATATTTGTTGAATAAATTAATTCAGGTGTCAGCAATGCCACCTGTAAGCCAGGTCCAGTCTACAACTGAGACGTTTTTAAATTTTAAAGATCAGAGGAAGACAGGAGAAGGAGGAAGAAGCGTACAACATACGTGGAACTCAAAGGCAAAAAAATAATTTATTATCTGTCCCTTTACAGGCAGTTTGTGAACCTCTGAATTAATAAATGAAACAATTAAGATCTTTTCATTACAAATCTTTCACTTTTTCAAAAAACCAGCGTCCTCCTCAACTTTCTTCTAAATATCTTTAGAGTGTTTTGACTATAGGGAGAAAGCCACCAGTCTTGTTATATGCACATTCTAAATGTCAGTTCACTTCATTGATTAATAGCAATAATAAAAGCCTCTGATATGCATTGCCAGGTAACAGTGACTGCTAGTGGCATTAACCAGCTTCATGAGACTGATTCAGAAGAGGTGCCTTATATCTGCCAAAGTATGATCAGCTTGGCAGACTACACAAAAAAGTAGAAAAACACTGTTTTTAAGAGCAAGATCAACTTGGTAATTTTGACTTTCTTATGCTTTGTTTCCTAAAATATTTTATACATCAATTGAGAGCACATATGTGAAAGAGAAGAAACAAAGCTTTCATTTTAGTTGGCGGCACATCCTCAACTGTTTTTACAAGAAAAGTGTGATCTTGGTAGTTTTCAGAGGAGGAAAGCAGTTTTTTATTTTTGCTGCTTTTTAATATGTTTTCAACATTGTTACTTAAATAGCTGGCATTGCTCAGGTCTATTATACATTCAACCACATGAAGTTTTATATATTTTGCCCTTAGCAACCATGGCTTCTCTCTTGTCTGCATCAAAATATAGATATTTACTCAAAGATTCTCACTTTCCAATTTTCTCTCTTCTTAGCAAGTTTGCTGCGTGCTTGCTGATTCTTGAAAATATCATTTTACAGACAAAGTGATTAAATAAAATAGACTGTTACTGGTAAATGATGACTATTTTGAAAAAAATATTGGCTCCAGTGCTTTTCACAAAATCACATGAAGATAAATTAGTGTACATAGCCCTTACATGACTAAATTTTAATAGACATTGGACAATAAACTCTGAAAGATTTTTTTATTAATTTCTTTATAATATTTACAAATTTACTTATATAAGTAATGTCATGAGAACACTGTAGCTCAACAAGTATGTATTACAATTACTGAATATGTACCTTTTGTTCACTGGGTTACTTATTGAAAACCTGTCCAATTATGGTATGATTTATTCTCTGCCAAGCAAGAGTATGACCAACCAAATTGATAGACAGCAACCCAGCCAAATCCAGGCTGTTGGTAGAGTGCTAGGGAACAAGGTGTATAAGAACAGGGATGAGACAGACTGTGCTGAAAAACCTACTAATTTATTTTTATAGTGGAGATACTTAAAATATTGATTGCCTATAAATTTAACATATATAGTCAGCTAATAAAATAAATAAAATCAGAATTCCTGAATTTATTTATTTGTTTAAATTCTCAGTTAATTTCTCAATGTTACTTGCAATACGTGGTATGTTAGTCTAGCCCCATGCCATGGTCAATACCCTGACAGATTTTTTACGGAGAAAGTCACAGAAAATGCAGAATTTATTATTGGTTTCGTTCTAATAGTACAAATCATAGATTCACCATTCAGGAATTAGGTGCAGATAGGGCTCAAAATACAGTAACTTTTTTTTTTTTCATTCTCACTCATTTACTTAATCTACAGCATTTTGAAGCATTTAGCACATACAGGGTATTTCAAGATAAATAGAACCAGGGTCTTCTCTCCTAGAGCAAACAGTTTAATTGAGAAGAGCAACCTGTAAATATTATCACTACAAACAGTGTTAAAAGTATGAAAAATGGGCCATGAAAATGCAGACTAATCATGAAATAAGTCTATCTAGTGGAAGTTCATATTTGCAAATCACCAAACAACTGTGATAAAAGGATAGAAAGAAAACATATTTAAACCTAAAAAGAAAAAACATGATTTTCCAAAGGTAAGAACATTGAGACACTCTAAATATTCTTTTTATTTATTTATTTTATTTATTTTTTAATTGGAGAATATTGGTGAACCGTGTCTTTCTCCAGCGCCCATCAGCTCCAAGTTGTTGTCCTTCAAATCAGTTGTGGAGGGTGCAGCTGAACTGGCAACCTTGTTGTTAAGAGCTCGCGCTCTAACCAAGTGAGCCATCCAGCTACCCCTTGGGAAGCTCAGCAGCAGCTCGTTGTCTTCAATCTAGTTGTGGAGGGCACAGCTCACTGGCCCATGTGGGAATTGAACTGATAACCCTGTTCAGAGCTCACACTCTAACTAACTGAGCCATCCGGCCACCCCTAAATATTCTTTTTTGTTGTTGCTTTGTTTTGCCCCTGGCCAAGTAATTAGATTAAGGGAGAGAGAGATCTGGCAGAACTCCATATCATAAAACTCAATCATAACTTAAGTTCCTTTAAGAAAATGTGCTGTAGACAGGTTTTTTAGTAATTTATTACTAGAATATAGTGAATAGTCATTAGTAATTTAGCTCTCTTGATTTTAATGAAATAGCTAATAATAATAAAGCTAATATTTTCTATTTTTAATTGAGCTTTATGGTAAACTCTCTGCTGAGTATTTTGTATCTAGATTTTCCATCAATTCCTTTCTACAACATGATGAGCTAGATACTATTATTATCACTACTTTATAGATGATGAAACTAAGCATAGAGATGTTAAGTAACTTCGAGCGTGGATAAGCAACATACTGGTAGATGGAAGAACTGGGATATAAACCCTAGGTTAACTGACTCAAATGTGTGCCTTTAACCACTGTGTTTTATGTAGGGAAAGACAAAAAAACCTCAACATGCATATATCTGAAAAGTCAATAACAAAGGACACTGGCCCAGGTTAAATACTATAATTTGGGCATAGTCACTCATGTATGTTTCTTTGAAAACAAAATTCAAGATCTTTTGTGTTGTCTTCCCTGAGATATTTGACCTGCTGATTCCCAATTGTACAGTTTTGTTCTATTTATGTACTCATTTTGAACTTGTGTCAAACCAGCACATAGTAATTTTAGGGTAAAGTGGAATGCACTGTTTGAGACAAACCAAGATGAAGATTGATGAGCAATAAACAAATGGTAGATATGGAAATATTTATTTGTGGGTTAGATTTTATGATATAAAGTCAAAGATGCTGGATGAGAGTCATTTTTTTCTCTGCTTCTCAGAATAATTTGTATACGCATTATTGCCATATGTCATAAAGTTGGGTGAATTTTAAAATTTAGTGTTCCCTCTTTTTTTGTCACATATGCCTCTTGAACTACTTTTAGGGCACTGTGTGTCCTTAGCACTTCCCTAGTTCCTTGTAAACTTTGATTTTAGGACTATCCTGTGAGGCCCACTATATCAGTGTGATGACTTCAGTATTCCCATTTTGCCAGGACTGCCTGGGTACTCTCAGAACCCAGAAACCTGGTTATACATTTTCACCAATAACTAAATTTTAATTTCAGAATCTGTGTTAGTTTCCTATTGCTGCTATAACAAATTGCCACACATTTGGTGGCTTAGAAGAACACAAATATGTTATTTTACACTTCTAGAGGCCAGAAATCTGAAATGGGACTTAGGTGGCTAAAATCAAGGTGTCAGAAGAGTTGCATTCCTTCCGCAGGCACTAGGGGAGAATGTGTTATTGCCTTTTCCAGCTTATACAGGCCACCTGCATTCCTTGGTTTGTGCATCTCTCAGACCTTGGCTTTCCTTGTCATATCTGCTTCTCTGACTCTAACTCTCCTGCCTTACTCTTTCCTGTATAAGGACCGTTTTAATTACATTGAACCCAGCTGGATATTCCAGGGTAGTCCCTTCATCTCCAACTCCTTAACTTAATCACATCTACAAAGTGGTTTTTCATGTACGGTAACAAGTTTCAGGAATTAAGATGTGGACATCCTTGGAGAAACCATTATTCTATCATAGTATTTTTTATTTGGGATCATGTGTCCCTAAAAACTGTGTGGCAAAATTTGCAAGAAAAGTAATATTTGTAATTTGAAAAATATGAGCAGCATTCTTTTCAGTTATAATTGGCTCCAAATAATCATTCCGGTTCTCTCTGATTCTTTCTCTTCTCTTCTTTCCTTATTTCAAATGTTTGGAATAAAGTAACTGAATATGAGAATACAAGTCAAGGAATTTTACGTAGTAAATTGTTTTGGTTTTCCCTGTCTTTAGTGCTTTTCTATTCACTAATGAAAACTACCTGAGCCATTCTAGACTAAAGGAGGCTGTGCAGTGGCATGCATCCTAGTTATGTGTCCATATTACAGGTGTCTCTGGAGTTACTCAGATATGACAGTCCAGTGATATCTGCATGGCATGCAGCAAGCGCAAGACCGCAGTTTGCTCATGCTGTTTCTATGCCTTCCAAACCTAATCAAGTGTTGAGAAAGAAATCCATCTGTTCTTGAGCATGACCCTTGAATGCCAGTGGTTTCTATTAAAGTTGGTGTTTACTGAGATTTTTGGATCGGCTCAGTTCTTGACCAGACGTGACTTCAGTCTTTACCATATAGTGCATAAAAAGAGATTAATGGGTTCCATACCCTTGACAATGTTCCCAAATTCTGCATTATGAAACAGAACTTGAGCTGGAAGATTTTGAGGTAGGAATTATCAAAATAATAAAATCTATGGTGTGAAACAGTGTGCAACTTAAGATATAAATTGTCTCCTCTCACTATGTTTCCTGCCTCATCAAAAACACATTTCTGCACAGAAAACATAAAACAAGGGGAGCTTGCTTCAAGTTGCTTGGTGATCCAACATTTTCTTCATTTAAAGTTTGTAAAATGTCATTTCATTAATCCCTATTTTTATTTTCGTAGGAAATCACTGAGATGTAAAAGCCATTTTATTATAATAGAAACATGGGGATTAGTGAGAAACTTTTTATTCTTAAAAATATCACAAGAGCGTATTTGGCTTCCATATTTTTAAATTTTTAAATGAAATGATCGACATCTGTGAATAATGCTTTTTAAAAGGATTAACCTAGATTTATTTTGTGAGCTATTGTGTCAGAGAGCCCTTATCAACTGAACACTGTGAAACTTTGAAGCTTCCACCTTGGGATTTGTCTAGATTTATCATAAAAACACCCTAACATTTATTTAGTTAGGTTCAACCAACAGCCACTTTGTGCCTGCTGTGAACTAAGCATTGCACTGACAAGTAGCACTATAGATATAAACAAGATATAAACCCTCTAGGTCCATCTGTGTTATTACAGATGTCAAGATTTAATTCTTATTAAGGCTGAGTAGCATTCCCTTGTATATATGTACTACTTCAGCTTTATGCATTCATCTATTGGTGAACACTTATGTTAATTCCATACCTTGGCTACTATAAATAATGCTGTAATGAACATGTAGATGCATATGTCTTTTCAAATTAGTGTTTTGGGTGTCTTCAGATAAATACCCAGAAGTGGGATTACTAGGTTCTTCTTTGTCTCTTGTTATAGCCTTTGTTTTAAAGTCTATTTTGTCTGGTATAAGTATTATTACCCTAGCTTTATTTATTTATTTTATTTTATTTTATTTCCATTTTCATGAAATATCTTTTTCCATCCCTTAACTTTCAGTCTCTGTGTTTTTTTTATCTGAAGTCTCTTTTAGGCAACATGTATAAGTGTCTTGTTTCCTTATCCATGCAGCCACCCTATGTCTTTTGACTGAAGAATTTTATCCATTTACATTTAAAGTAATTATTGAAGATAAGTAGTTATTGCCATTTTATTATTCACATTTTTTATCTTTTGTTTTCTTTTTTCTTCTTAAAGAACTCCCTTTAACATTTCTTGTAATACTGGTTTGGTGATGATAAACTCCTTTAGGTTTTTCTTGTCTGGGAAACACTGTATCTGTCCTTTGATTCTAAATGATAATTTTGCTGGGTAGAGTAGTCCTGGTTGTAGGCCTTGTTTTTCATCACTTTGAATATTTTGTGCCAATTGCTTTGGGCTTGCAAATTTTCTGCTGAGAAATCAACTGACAGTCTTATGGGAGCTCCCTTGTATGTAACTAACTAGTTTTAAGATTCTCTGTTTGTCTTTAACCTTTGGCATTTTAATTATGATGTGTCTTGGTGTGGGCCACTTTGGGTTTATTTTGTTTGGGACTCTCTCTGATTCCTGGGCTTGTATGTCTATTTCCTTTGTCAGGTTATGAAAATTTTCCATCGTTATTTCTTCAAATAGGTTTCCAATTCCTTACTTTCTCTCTCTCCTCCACTGGTATCTCTATGATGCAAATGTTGGTATGCTTGATATTGTCCTAGAGGCCATTAAACTGTCCTCATTTCTTTGGATTCTTTTTTCTTTTTGCTGTTCTGATTGGGTGTTTTTCTGCTTCCTTATCTTCCTATTTGATTTGATCCTCTGCTTCACCTAATCTACTATTGATTCCCTCTACTGTATTATTTATTTCAATTATTATATTCTTAATTTCTGACTGGTTGTTTTTAATGTTTTCTTTCTCCATTTTTATGTTTCCTATCTCTTTGTTGAAGTTCTCACTGAAATCATGGAGTATCCTTATAACCATTGTTTTGAACTCTACATCTGGTAGATTGCTTGTGTCCATTTAGTTTAGTTCTTTTCTGGGAATTTTGTTCTTTAATTTGAGACATGTTTCTTTGTCTCTTAATTTTGATTGCCTCCCTGTTTTTATTTTTATGTATTGGTAGAGCTGCTATGTGTCCTGGTCTTAGTAGAGTGGATTTATGTAGTAGGCATCCTTTGGGGTCCACTAGCGCAGTCTCCCTGGTCACCTGAGCTGGGTGCTGCAGGTGTGTCCCTTGTGTGGGTTGTGTGTGCCCTTCCATTGCAGTTGAGCTTTGATTGATGTTGGCCCATAATGGGAGGGATTGACCCTCAGGCTGATTGGTTGTGAAGACTGGCCATAACTACAGTGGAGGAGCTGTTGTGCAGGAGCTGATCCTATGGAACAGGAGTTGCTTTAGCAGGGCTCTGGTTCCTGCACAGTCTGCCCTTGGGTATGTTATTTATGGAGGTGGTTGGCTGGTGCTCTCATGTGGTCTGAAGCTGGCCACCAGGTGTGTTGTTTCTGGAGACTCTTAGGAGGGGCTCTGGTAGAGGCCAACATCAGCCACTGCCTATGTCTTGCCTGAGGCCACTTAGTATGAGCTTCAAAGTTATCTGCAGATGATACCACTTGTGCTGATCTTCCTCATAGAGGTGACTGGGAGAGGGTAAGCTGTGAACTGATTTGCTAGTGCCAGGCTCAGAGTTGCTTAGCATGATGTATGAGGCTCTCCAAGGCCAGATAATGTTTTTTGGGGGTTTGTGAACCTTTGAGAAGTTTTAGGAGAGTCTTTACCATGAGCCAAATGGGCCATTAATATGGAAATGCTACTGGAAGTGGCTGTGGTGGGCCTACAAGTTGAGTGGGGCAGTGTCTCAGTGAGTCACCAGCATGGGGCAAAAGGTGTTAGCTAAGTTAATGGAGACTCAGATTTTGCACCTCTTGGTTTATGCAGATTGGGTGGGGAAGGGGCTCAACAAAGGACAATGGCTTCTGCCAGTACTTCTGTCTTGGAGAAAGCTGCCCCTCCAACCCTCACCCTGCAGTGGGACAATTCCATTCCTGCCTATATGGCCCCAGCACTGGAGCTCAGAGAGAATGAGTCTGTGAGCAAGTAGGTCCATGCATGGGAGCTTTAAGAGGAATGCTTGGGATTCCAGTGGCCCTCCATCTCATTCAGCCATATCTCTTCTGGTTTTCACAGCCAGAAGTTGTGGGTACTTCTCTTCCTGACATAAAACCCTGAGATAGGGAGGCTGGTGTGGAGCTGGGATCCCTTGCTCCTCAGGGAGGACCTCCACAGCTGAGATATCTCTCCCAATTTTTAACCACCACACATGGATATGGGACCAGATTGTTCCATATCTCCACCCCTACAGTCAGTCTCAACATTTCTTCTTTTGTATGTCCTTAGTTATAGGACTTCTTTTCAGCCAGACTTCAGGTGGTTCTCAATGATGGTTGTTCTATAGTTTAGTTATAATTTTGATGTGGTCATGATAGGAGGTGAGTAGTATTTACTGACTCTGCCGTCTTTACCAGAATCCAGAAAAAACAGAGTTTTTAAATTCTCTCTTTATATAGGTTATTATTACTGATTAAACAACAACTAACTGTTTCAGGGAGACACATCTCCCTAAATTATGTGTTATTTAAATAGTCCAAACTGTCATTGGGGAACCTTATTTTCCTAGATCTTATTTCTTATACCTCCAGCTATGCCTTGAGTAAGAAGCAGAATAATAAAGATATGAACCAAATGCTCTGGAAACAAAATAAAGAGATGCAAATGTTGTTTTAAAGCCATGTCAATAGGCACATGTCAATTAATGAATATCTCATTTCTATCATTCCAATATAGCTTGTGGTAAACTTTCTCCAAGTGATGGAGGTGATAGCATATATTGATAGAACATATTTAATTTTTCTCATCTCAGGATTTATGTGAAAGTTCTGTCAGTGCCATCCAGCTCTAAAAATGGTTATTATTTCATAAAGAACCCTTCCATTTCCTTGTGTATATAAAGTTTTTGTCTTAATTGCAGAGTTAATGTTATTTCCCATTGTAGTTATTAGTGTTAATCTCTATGTACAGTTTGCTTATTACAGTAAAGCTTGGCTATCTGGAGACCAGGCATCCTAAAACCTCAGGCTTTGGTCCAAATCTGACGACAACTGGAGAAAACATGCACACACAATATCACCTCTGACCATTTCCTTTTTATCATGGGAAATCGTTTCCTGTAGACACTTGAAATAAACAAATTATCAAGCTAGGTAAAATGAAGACCCCAAGGTTATAGTCTCATGTTGTAATTGATTAGCTCTTCAAGAGGAAAAAATGGAAGAATAAATCATAGATAAAATGGGATTTTTTTTGTGTGAGAAAGAGCATGCGTTACGTAAAAGAAAATAATGAAATAAGAAGGAAGAAAAGACGGAAAGTGAAGAGAGCAATGGAAATCTTTCCTCTTAGGGGAAAATGAAGGTGAGCAGAGGAGTGGGCTGGTAATTGATTCATTGAATTCTAATTTAAAACAATATAAGGCCAGAGGGGCAGGCTAACCCAGAAAATCTGCAGCAGAAAGCTCTAGGTGCTGGAGACAGTGGAGGATTAGGAAAAATGTTCAGTTTCCAAAAATCAGAGGCCAAGATCAAAGTCAGTGTGCATACAAGTATTGAAACCAGAAAGCAAGATGGAATAGAAGAAAACTGAGGTCTAAGATAAAGGAGAGAAGTGTTCTGAGTCATAGTTTACAACTCAGAAGCATTTAGAGTTTTCTTTTGAGTCTGCAGGAATTTTTGAAATGGGTCGAATAAGTTTTAAAGAGTAAGTGATCGGTTTACTTGCAGCCACTTTGGTGATTACACATTAATGAAGTAATTAAAGGCTATGAACAGCAGATACTCAAACAGTGGTGAGCAGAGCCACAATACGATAGAATACTTCTTAAATCTCAAATTTCCATTTCCTAACAATAGAGCATATTGCTGTGTGTGTGTGTGTGTGTGTGTGTGTATGTGTGTGTGTTAACAACATCCATGCATCAATACTGAAAACTTCCTGATGTCATTGACACTTCACTGCAAGTTGCCTTGAAATTACTATCTCTCCATTAAACTGTTGGAACTACCTATCACATGTACAATCGACCCAATGAAGGATGAAATCACGTTCAATAATTGTGGCTTAAAACCACTGCTCTGTTAGCCGTAAAGGGCCACAAGGCCATTGGACTTTCCACCAGCTACCCTAGTCATGTCATTACTCATTAAATTCCATGGACAATCATTACACTACTTCCTTGTGTACATGCTTGATTCCATTAGATTCTCTCTTTTCTTTTCATTGTGGCAAAGCTGCAATCCTGGTTATATCCAACTCGTTGCCAACTCCATGCCTGTCTCTACACAGCTGAACATGGTTGAAGAAAACATGTATCTACAGTGTGTTAAATTCATGACTGCAATCCTCAAGTGAGTCCCTCACAACATGTCACAATAATATTGTACTTTAATAATTTACTTTCTCCCTCTTCCAAAGTAAGTCATTTGAATCCTTAATAGTCAAAGCACGGGCCATGGGTCTGCAGGATCTTCATGACCTGGAAGCGTGTTTGAAATGCAGCATCTCAGTCCTTATGCCACACTTACTAAATCTGATTCTGCATTTTAACCAGCTCTCCAGATAATTTGTATGCACATTAAAGTTTGAGAAGTACTGATCTTCTAAAGTCTCTCTTAACTCACTCTGCTTTAACCACAGTAGTTTCTGGCTATTCTGAATATATATCCAGGCACATGCCTGCTTTAGTGTCTTTGTACTAGTTATTCCCTCTGTTTGGAATACTCCTGTCTCAGGTATCCAGCCACATAGCCAATTCCATCATCTCCTTCAAGCTTTGCCCAAATGTTTCTATCTCATTGATTCCTAACCTGACTACCCTATGTCATTCTGACTCGTTTTTCTTGTCACACATTACCACCCCTATATACTTTACATTTTTTATTTCCATGGCTTTCTGACTATACTTCATTCTTATTTGTTATGTGTAGCTACTTAGCATTTGTTTATTTTCTCTTACCTGTCTTGAACATAAACACCATAAGAACAGGCCTCTTTGCCTGTTCAGTTCACTGATGTATTCTAATCACCTATAACATGGCCTAAATTATAGTAGGCACTCAATAAACATATGTTGAAAAAGTAAAGGGCAGACAATGTGAACACAATGTCTGGATCTAAGCCCCAAACTTTAACCTTTCAGGTGGGGCTGCAGTTAAATTTGGTTGAGTTGACATGCCCTCAATTGTACAAGGCACTAATACGGTGACATCTCCATTACCAGCTTTGCTGTTTTTGTCTAGTCCAAGTAGCTTTCGTCTACTTTTTTGGTACAGAAAGCTATATAAAGGTGTATACTTTTTCCTCTGACCTAATTTTACTTTAATTTCCTCCTTTTCCTGAGCCCCTAGGATTACGTGATCCAAATATTCCTTTATGTTCTGAACCTTTAAAAAATATCATCTCAACTTTCTTTTCCTAACTGGAACATTGGCTACCCCCTGAGGACAACACAGGGTCTACAGAACTCTCACTTGGAAGATGTTTATACTTTCAGAACCTACTACCCTCAGATGGTGTTGGTGTCCTCCTTGCTCCCATTGGCTGCCTCTAGACTGTTGTTCCTTCTTTACTTCTCTATACCGCCTAACTCCCTACTCCTACACGATCTCACCTTCTTTCCCCTGTGTTGTTGTTATGAACCTCCTGGTCATTCCTTCTCACTATTCAATGACCATGGCAAGGTTCACTGTGCAAATTCAAACAGACTTCAGTACTCTGGACTCCACGATCTCAGATCCTCAGTGATATTCTTCATCTCTCTACCTCACCACCCACTTTCCATGGCCACAATCTTCATTTGTATTGCCTCAAACTGCTTTATTTGTGAAGTCATTAATTCAAACATCTCACTCTCGGATGTCAACTTCCTAATTTCAAATTATCTGCTCATTTACTTCCACTAAAAATTTTTTGGTCACATCAAGACTTGCAGAAAATGGCTTTCTTTGCATTCTTCCTGTAAATCATCGGTTGCTGCCATTTTCGTCTGTGTCCAGTGTGCAGCACTTGGTCCATAATTTTAATCATCCTTTTATCAATGCCCTGAATCCCCTTACCACTTACCTGGCCAATTTGCAAACCTGAATAAACCCAACTACAGAAGTTCTTTTTCAGTCTATTGAATAATTCTTGAGAAAACCATGCAATTAAGTTTTTTTTTTTCTTACTCTAAATTCACGTTCCTCATGAACTGATGTTTCAGTACTGCCTGGAAATTCTGTTATATTTTCTAGTCAAATCACTTTCCACTCCCTGAAACAATTATTTCAATTCTCTGCATCTTTCTTCCCTCCTTTCTACCTGGGACTTAATGTTGCCTCCGAAGTCACCAAGAAAAAGAGAAGGATCAAGTTTGGCTTTCTCAGGAAGACTTCTGTGACTCTGATCAGCATTCCCTTTCCCCCTGTCCTGCCTCCGATGAGGTTATCTACTATTAATTTATAATGTAAGTCACTTTTTCTTTTCTTCTTCTTTTTCCATACATAATATTTATTTTAAAATGTGTATTTTTATTATATCAATGTTCCATAACAAGTCTTATGAGTTCTATGTTTCCCATCATTGCTATATCACTAGAATCTAGCACAGCATTTACCACATATGATAGACACTCAGTGAATAAGTGGATGAATGACCACTTTATCAAATACCATAACTGCAATCATAGCTACTTTTTATGTGGATGTAACAACACCACATAATTTGTGTACATTAATTCCTAGCAAGCCTCAGAGATAGAAGTTGTTTATCCTGTATTGTAAACAATGGGATCAAGGCTCTGTGAAGTTAAGTATCAAATGTACACATAAACATGTTGAAGTGTGGTGCAGGTGGTGCACAGGGCTGTTTGCTTTGTCAGTACATTGTCATGAAGGCCTTCAGTCTGTCAGCCTTGGGTCTGCGGAAAGAGGCACCACCTCTTTCCTTCAAAAGCTCATAATCTGATAGAACAGTCCAACTCTATCATTACAATTACATGGGTAAGAGGTAAGACACAGTGTAAGACAGCTTGTCAAAGGAGCACCCATGTAGAGCACCCTGCCCGATGCACATGACTAGGAGTAATAATCAAAAAAGGAATCCTATTGCGAGGGAAGACTCTCTTTCTCTGGTGATGAGCTGAGCCACGAGACAGTATAATAAGGCTCTTTTCCTCATAAAACACTCTATGCACCAGCAACATTTAAGTTAGGGGTCTCAGAGAATTAATTCGGCATTGACAATTACCAAGAAAAAACAAAGAGCCGAAACATACAAAGATTGTGCTAATTTTGAAACCAAAACTGAGAAAAGCAAATTAAGGAAAGTAAGAAACTGATGGCAGGGAGGCAATGACCACGTGTGACAGGGTAGAAGAGCAGGTCAGCTCATAGAGTCAAAATTGGTTCTAACCCCAGTCCTAAAACTTTCTCGTTGCATGACTTTTTTAGGATCTCTAAGCTATCTGCGGAAAAACGACAACAATACTAAATGCTTAATAACATTACCAATCTCATAGGGTCATTGTGAGAATTAAATATGTTAACATGGACATAGCTTAGCAAGTATTGAAAAAATAGTAGCTGTTATTGTTAACCAACAAAATGTATTTCTGTTCTTTAAGCTAGCTCTCTATCAGAAGCATTCGGAAAGCTTTAGCTCTGAAGATTCTGAGTCAGTGTAGGTCTGGGATGGAGAACAGGCATTTTCATTTTGTAAAAAGCTCTGCAGTTGATGCTGGCGCACACCCAAACTAAAAGTACTAGTGCAGCCTTTATGTGCACAGTGATTTCCCACTTTATGTGGAAGGAACACATGACGTGCACCGTGGAAATGCAGATTCTCAGGCCCCACTCCACAGCTTCTATGATGAGTGGTTCTGGACTGGAGACCAGGAACTAGCTGAAGAAGATAATTTGCAATACACTTGTCCCAACTGTACTCTATAATAATGGTTCTCTGTGAACAAATTTGAAGGTCTGGCCCAACCTCACTGGAAAGGTAAAATATTTTTATGGATATATGTTGACTAAACCACATGATTTTTTTTTTAATTAATGTATAGTTGATTTTTTTTTAACTTTGTGAATTTTGAAAGGATACTTTAGTGATTCAAACAGACACAACTCAGAAGTCAGAGTTTGCCCTTCCAAATCATCCAAGAAAGTCTGAGTCTAAGACTGTGGTATTTTTCTTTTTTTCATCACAGAAGACGTTTTGGCCTACAAGCTGCAGAAAGTGAACACAAACAGCTAAGTAGTACAACCCTGGCCCCGAGACTGGAAGTCGTACCAGGTGTTTCTATCAACTAATCTGGACCCGGTTTTCTGTGCAGAGAGGGAGCCTTTCTGATGTAGGATTCAACCGGGAGGCTCCAATAGGCTTTGTGGAACAGAAATGGCCATAACTGCCCTCCTCCTGCCAAGAAGCTTAATAAGCTGGCCTCTTAGAGCCACAGCACAGTTCACTGTGGCCCAGAAAGAGTCAGAAGACACAGAGCAGAGAGCATGCTGCACAGAAAGGCCATTCCCAGCCACTAAGTAGCTGAGACTGGCATTTTTTCACAGCTTTTGGAAGAAATCTTCTTAAATCCCAGAATTGTGCAGACAATGAAGTCACGACAGGTTATAGAAATTCCATGATAAAGCCTCCAAAGAGTCTGAATGTGAGGGAGCTCCATCCAAGGTGTTTGCAAATTTTATACTGTTAAAATTAATAACCTTGACTCTGGTCTAATATGGGACATAAAATGTGTGTTATGCAGAAGAGGTCAGCAGATGGCAGCACTGGTTGATAAGGAAGAGAATCCAAATGTCCTATGAAAGCCACTGTCTTTTGACTTGTATAATGCGCACCCACCTTTTGGCCCAAACTTTCAGGGGAAAACATCTTTTGTTTTAATTTTTTAATTCAAATTTTTATTTGTTTACATTTAGGTACTTGTTTTTTTGTATTATAAAGGAATTTTAACATTTATTTTTTAACATATTATGGTAGAGGAAATTTTATGTAACAAATAATTACAAAACATAAGAGATACAAGGTACAAAAATTTTTGATATTTGGTACCAATATTTTGACATCTGGTAGCAAATTTATGATATTTACACATCATAGAAGGCCAGGGACTCTTCATCACTGCAAGTTCGTTGTAAGTTCAACAAAATCAATTATCATATTCCAGAGTATTATTGTGCATATGGATATCGTTATTGATTCTAGAGTTACACTTTTAACTCATAAGCATTAATAAAAGAATTTAAAAAACATTTATATAGATACAGATTAGTACCACCCAGGTATAATGTGCGTTCTTATTTTTCCCTCATAAATTTGGGAAAAAAGTGCACATTTGATACATAGCAAAATATAGTATTTCCCTTGGCACCTCCCAACCCTGACTCCCCTCAACAAAGGGTTTCAAGAGGAATGCGTATGCACGATGTAATTATTTGTAGTTTTTGATATATAGTCATACATTATAGGTTTTTGAATGCTGTTTATGGTTCTTTTTTTTTAGTCCATGTGTTGTTAACCTCTACTACTAATCCTTTCGTTTCTTCATATATTTCCATATAGATGGCTTCCTTAATAAAGCTTACTCCTCGGTAAGCGTACTGCACTTTACACAGGCACAGTCTAACTCCTGAGCAGTTTTACAATGCTGACTAAAGCAGTCTGTTAGGGTATATTAAAAAGAAAGGAAATTGACTTTCTTTGTATGTAATAATTGCTTCAAAATTCTATGAGCTTATAGAAAATTGTTAGAAAATATCATTGTTCTAGAACTTTCAATTATGACAGGCTTTTTAAGAATCTTGGTGGTTGTGCGTACAAAAGTTTAAGTTCCCTATGATGATAGCAAGGGTTGTGGTGAAAAGGAAAATCATGAGTCATTTATCAAATGTTCAAGAAACAGAGGGAAACGACCAGATCAATGGGTCACAGCAGCAAAGAAGAGGGGTACCAAATATTACACATCTAATGAGTAAAGATTTTGCACTCAAGAAAAAAGTAATATATCTGGAGTTAGCAATGGTGAGCTAAGAGATTGCCAAAGTGACTTTTGCTCTCTGAGGTAACAGAACCAGGGTATATGAGTATAAACAGGCAATACTTGACAAGTCTTCAGGGAAGCCATACACCAACTTGGTTTTATTGGTGTAGGACGTTTGAGGAAACACTGAATGAAAAAGATGTACATAAATATGTTTACCACAGAACTAAAATTCTCGAGAGCATTGGGATAGATTGACAGAAAAATCAACTTAAAAAAAAAGAGTCAAAGGAAGAAATTACAGAATTTCTTCCTTTGGATAGTGGGATTGACAAAGTAATTTCCTATAGAGTCCAAGGATAAAAATAGTAAGGGACATAGTCATGATAGTCTTTGAGGCTGTCATCTTAAAAAGACAGATGAGTCCATTAGATTCAGCATACAGAGATAGTATGTTCCTGAATTTGTCTGCTTTTTTGGTTAGTTTGGATTTGGGGGGATTTTTTTTTTTTTAATGGTGAATTCTCCATGGACAATAATAGGAAAATATTGGTTCTTGAGATCTTTAACCTCCAGGTGTAATGCCTGTTGCTCAATACTTTGAACAACCTATTGAGGGTGTTGAACTTGGGTAAAAACAATCTTTAATTATAATTCTTTAGGGGTGGTTATAGGGTATTGTAACAGTTCTATCCAGAATTCTTACCTCATTATTTTATTTAACCCCTAAGCGATCCAGCAATTTAGGTATCATAACACATTTGAACGATGAGGCTAAAATAACTGTTTCAGCAGGAGAGAACTGCAAGCATTCTGAACCTCTTCTCAACAGGAGGAAGGCACTGGGGAGGTAATCCTTGTGCCTGGAGTTCTGCTCAAAGTCATCTTTAGGGAGAGTCTAGACAAAAGTGTGGCCTACTATCATGACAGCAGTAGTGCAACATTTTCTTCAGAGAGTGACCAAGGCTTTGACGGTTCAGGAATAGATTCACTTTTCTCAAAACACTGACAAATTTTGAAACAATGAGGAATATTTTATTTTTATATTCATCACAGAACACATACACTTGGATAAGTATGCAGACTGATAAGGTGGTATCTGATCATTGTGTCATTGACATTAAAATTATTGGTAATTAAACAAATAATAATGGCAGTAAAAGCCCAAGGGATTATGCAGCAATTGTAAAGAAGGTGGTTTGACTGCTTGAAGAGTAAAAATACATTACTCAATAAAATTTGTATGGCTCTTTATTCGATAGCTAAATTTAAGTTACACTGCCCAGGAAGTCATTCAGCTTATGCATTATTATTAACAAACAAACAAACAAACAAAAAACAGGGAAGAGATCTAACATATGCCATTAGAGGTCTAGGAAAAAATGTCAGTATGCTGTCAGACTTATTTCTGGCATCATCTGCAATGTAGGGTAGAGGGTTCTTTTTTTTTGTTTGTTTTGTTTTTCTATCCATCTCCCAGCTGTAATGGGTCTTCAACTGTGCTCTAGGGGTGATAATTTCCTGCCCTTTCTCCAGCGACTGAAGGCTTTTGTTCCATAGGATTTAGAGTCCGAGTGGGGCTTCCTACTTTTCCTGCAGAAAGGACCTGTTCTCTCCTCCAGGCCTGCATCACTGAGAGGTTTTCTCTAGTCACCAACCTTGCCAGCATTTCTCATTCACATCCCCTGGAAGCCTGCAGAGAAGAGACAATAAGTGGGTGCTGATTTCCTTTGAGTCTGTGTCTCCCAGGGAATCTTTTCTAGCAATCTGTGAATGTTTTAGCTGAATTCTTCGTATGTGCCTGTGTGCACCTGGCACCCACCTCTTCCTCTTCTCACACTCTCAATCACGGATGAAGCATAGTCATATCGAGTCTCTGCTTGGAGGGACCTCTTTGCTTGGAGTTCATGTTACCAGCGCCCCTCAAAACTTGCCTCTCTGATGGGTTATAATTTTATAGTTTATGAGACTTTTTCTTTGCAGGGTAGGAGCAACACTCTCCATATTTCTGTATCTTAGGCAGATGCAGCAGGCTCTGTGACTTCTTTTAATATTCTATCTGGCTCTTTCCTCCCTGCTTATGTTTTGGGTGAGGTCCCCAATGTAATCTCTGAATTTACCCAGTCTGAAGTTTTTTATTTTTCAGCTTTTTTGGTAATTCTAAGTTTTTTCCAGGACTACTTATTTTTCATATTTTTATGTTCTTCCTTTATTCTGATTGTTTTTGATTATAATTTTTATTTTTTATAGGTGTCATTTCTTCTTCTTTGATGATCTCAAATATATTTATGTTAAAGTGATTTTTAGATTGCTCTATTATTTTCAATTCATTGGAAGTGAATTTATCTTTTCGATTGTAATTTTTGTTAATTAATTTTCTCAACAGTAGTTTTCGATTATTCTTTGGAATACTAATTTAAAGACTTTTTTTCCTTTTTTTTTATTTTTAGTAGTTGGTTTCTCTGTGTGTGTATGTGTGGGCCCATTGCCTTTCTCTAGCAATTTTATTGGTCTCTCTATCCCTGGGTCCCAAGTTCAGAACAAGATCTTATTTTTGTAACATGGAGCTTTTGCTACACATATACCAATATTGCATATATCATCTCCGGGTCAGTGGATGGCTGGGATTACGTATAGGTTACATAATTGCCCCTTACCCTGCTCACAAGAGCAGACTTAAGTAGGGGATCACTATTTTCATCAGTTATAATTCCTGATGTCATAATAGAACCTGGCTCTGCTCCTTGGCTGAAATGGGAATGCTTTTAGTCCTGTATATTTGCAGAAGTTAACTTCCTCATGGTCTCCTAATTATTCTAGGCCTATAAAGCCTGCAGACATATGGCCTTAACCCTTCTTACCACTGTGTGTTTTTTCTTCTATTTTGGGCTAGTGGAGATGTTTTATCATGTCTTTGAGCATCACCCTTATGTTAGGGTTCTCCAGAGAAACAGAACCAATAGAATGTATTTCTATTCTATTGGTTGTTTCTGTATATAGTATATTTATATATGTATACGAGGTTAGACAATTAAGTTTGCAGACTCATCCTTGAAAAAGTGCTACATACCCTATTGCTGAATATCACTATGGTCACCTTTGGTACTCCCCTTGAGAAGCTATGCACTGATGCCAGTGCCTAGTCCATCCTTCAAAGCAATTTTGGAACTCTCTTTTTGGAATGGCTATCACAGCTGTCATCGTATTACCCTTGATGTCCTGAATGTCATCTAAATGTCTTTCTTTCAATATTTTCTTTATCCTCAGATAAAGAAAGAAGTCATTTGGGGCCAGATCAGGTGAGTAGGGAGGGTGTTCCAATACAGTTATTTGTTATTTGTTTACTGGCTAAAAACTCCCTCACAGACAGTGCCATGTGAGGTGGTGCATTGTTGTAATGCAAGAGCAATGAATTCTTGGTGAAAAGTTCAGGTCGTTTTTGCCTTTTTCACGTAGCCTTTTCAGCACTTCCAGATAGTAAACTTGGTTAACTGTTTGTCCAGTTGGTACAAATTCATAATGAATAATCCCTTTGATATCAAAAAAAATTATTAACATTGTTGCAACAAGTAGGTGAACTTAATTGTCAGTCCTCGTGTGTGTGTGTGTGTGTGTGTGTGTGTGTGTGTGTGTGTGTGTATTTTAAAATGTTGAATGTTTGGTCATTCCAATCCTTCAGTATCCCTCTATAATACATACTTAGACACACAATTAATAGATATAAGATTCAAATCTTATATCACCAAACAAATAGAAATTATTAGGCAGAAACTCCTTTAATTTCTCAAACAAATCTATAGTTTTACCTATATGTGCACTTATCTCCTTGTCAGAAGGACAGTAGCCTTCCTATTAGCTTTAGTTTCCCGGCCCTTCTACATTCTCAAGAACCTTCTCAATCTTCCTTTTCACTGTTATCATTACCCTGACCTTCTCTAATAGCTTCTTTCTATCAACATTTCAAAATTAATCTCTCCAATAGTAAAAAACAAAACAAAAACATCTCCTCTGACCCAGCTTCCTTCTTTACAATCAAATTTCTATCCTCCTCTTTACATTCAAATTTCTTGAATAAATTTTCAATAATTGCTGTTTTCCTTTCCTCTCCTCTCACTGACTGTTAAACACACGTCAGTCTGGCTTCTGCTCTGAATATGCCACAGTAAATGTTTTCACTGAGGCCACGTATCCCTCTTGGACATTGTCCAGTTCTCATTCTAATCCCTCTAACCAGTATTTGATGCTTTTCACCAGTCCTTCCCTCAGCCACTACTCAGTCTCCACAGATTCCTTTGTTTTTTTAACCTAAACTCAAAAATCCTGGCTCTTGTCTAGGCGAGGTTGGCCTAGGCCCATGCGCTGGGAGTGAGAACCGCTGAAGCTGTCTGGTCTGTGCTTATAGGTAGAGACACTGGGCTTGGCACTGTCTGGAGAGCCCCTGGGTTTGGCCTTTTTTCCTTTTTTCAGTCTATTTTTAGTTTACTTTGTGATATTTATCATGTGCAAAAAGGTATATAAATTACGTGACATCTCACAACTCTGTACTCACCGTCTAGCTTAAGAAAAAAAAAAACATTATCGAAAGAGCCTAAACCCCCAGTGTAGCCTTAGTATCATTTTGTGTAGTTTTGATTTTTCTAGAAATAGCATTATATATTGCAATATGCAAAAAAAAAAAAAAATGCTGTTGTTACTCTGATTCTAAGCCTCTTATTTTCTCCATTTGCAAATTGTCCCTAATGATCTCTCCCAGTTACTTGGACAGCTTTAATTACCATGCAGCTGCTGACAATTCCAAAATATATGTCCACACTGGTCTCCTTCAAATCCATAACATCTCGCCAAGTTGGTTTTCTCCACTTGGATTTTACAGGCCCTTAAAATTTGACATACCCAAATAAAACAAATTCTCTTCCTCCCCCAAACTGCTATTTCTTCAAAATTCTCTTTCTTTGTAAATGGTGCAATCTGTTTTCATTTCCTCAAACAGGAAATCTGGAAATAACCTCGAATGTTCCCTGTCCCTCACATTCCTTTATGTGCCTTATCAATTCTATCCCCTGAGTAGCTTTCATGATTTTCCACTTACATGCATTTTCACTATCACCACCCAAGTATATACCACCATCATCCTGGTATGAAGGCTGTGAAAGCCACTGGAGCCTGCAATAACCTCTTACCTGCCCTTCCAACATACAGGCATACCTCGTTTTATTGCTGTTCACTTTAGTGCACTCCACAGATGTTGCATTTCTTACAAATTGAAGTCAAGACCCTCAAGCAAAAAGATTACAACTCACTTTATTGCAGTGGTCTGGAAATGAACCCACAATATGTCTGATGCAGGTCTTTGATTTTCTTTTATTTTAAATTGTTTATGAAGTATTTTCATGTATGAGATAACCCTTGTGTCAGGCACACTAACAAATTATAAACAAAGAAAGAAAAAACCTCCATAAATCACTTTTAAAATAGGTAGATGAAAAATGCATAAAAATCACAATGAATCAAATAGTGATGCGTGTGACAGGGGTATTACAGATGAAGTACCAGAGAAGTTCAGAAGAAACGTACTACTTCCATCTTGGGGGAAAAAGGGGAGCAGTTTCATGGAAGAGGGGATATTTGAGCTGAACTCTACATTTTTTGACTTGAGATTATTGGATTGGAAAAGATAAGGGGAAGGAAGTACATGGAAAGAGAATGTTCCAGGAAGAGAAAAATGAAATGAAGTAAGACCTGTAGGGTCCTATGCAAATCATTGAATCTGATTATCAGGCAGGGTGCTTGGAGGTGTTTAGTATAAAATAAACTGAGACATAAATGCTTATCATAATTCATGACAGTGCATTGTTTCCACATTTCCTCCCACTCTGTACCTCACATTTTATTAGGAACATATATGGAGGGCCATATTTGAAATTCTTACCAAATTGAAAGAGGAAAGATCTCTCTGCCTCTGCAAAAATGAGGTGTGACCCAAAATGATGAAAAGCCCTTCGGCACACATTGCTCATCTAGTCTAACAACTTTAGAGTTAGAGTTTACCTGGTTGCTCTCTCCACATGCAATCTTTAGAAGAGAAGTTTTCTATTATGGACTCCTTCTAGGCTTTACATTGTCTCCCTGTATCTGTAGGAGCAAATATCTAGCACCTTCTATTTATCCAAATATTATAATTAACTCTATGTGTCTGTCACACAGATAAAGAGAAATCTTAACATATAGTAAGAATATGGATTTAAGGTAAAACCTAAAAAATTCCTTTTCATATTTACATCACAAATATCAAGTTCTTCTAATACATTTTCCATTGTGAGAGCACTGGAATAAATATGCACCTACTAATTCAGGCTTGCAATCTGGTTCATGAATTTAAAATTGTAATTACTATTTTAGGTATCAAATATAATACTTTTATTTCTCTGAAACAGAGAAAAGGAGAAAGAAATGTGACAGGGCAATTATCTCCAACTTGAACCCTAAGATACTTAAATTATCTCTTGTTTCCTTTGCATTAAATATTTATATTGATTTCATAATACTGTAAGGGACACTTCACATCATCATTTATATATAAATGGCTGAAAGAACGCTTTTATACGTTTGGCTAAAGTAGATCATTAACAAAAAGGTATTCAATCTGATATGAGGAAGTATTTTGCAACCTTAATGTAGTCCATATATTATAATGTAGCCTACGAGTTTTGACAATTAACTTCGCGAACTTGTTGCAAAATATTGCTAACCTTTTTTGACATCAGAGGGATTATTTATTATGAATTTGTATCAACTGGACAAACAGTTAACCAAGTTTACTATTTGGAAGTGCTGAAAAGACTACAAGATAAAGGCAAAAAAGACCTGAACTTTTCGCCAACAATTCATGGCTCTTTCATCACAACAATGCACCAGCTCACATGGCACCGTCTGTGAGGGAGATTTTAGCCAGTAAACAAATAACTGTATTGGAACACCATCCCTACTCATCTGATCTGCCACCCAATAACTTCTTTCTTTACCTGAAGATAAAGGAACTATTGAAAGAAAGACATTTTGATGACATTCAGGACATCAAGGGTAATATGACGACAGCTCTGATGGCCATTCCAGAAAAAGAGTTCCAAAATTGCTTTGAAGGGAGGACTAGGCATTGGCATCGGTGCATAGCTTCCCAAGGGGAGTCATTCAAAGGTGACAGTAGTGATATTCAGCAGTGAGGTATGTAGCACTTTTTCTAGGATGAGTTCGCAAACTTAATTGTCAGACCTCATATTTAAAACAAAACAGTTACCCATTTTAAACAGCAAAATCCACTCTGAACTAATCTCGGTCATTTTAAATTTAAGCCAATCATTTAAAGAAAGGCGTTTTCCTATACCATCTATTTTTTTCTCTAAATCTATTAAAGATCTCTTTTTCTTAAAAGATTCTTTATTTTCTGTATCTCAGTCTCCTCACCTTTTCTGGACCTAAGTCTCACATCTAGCCAAATTTTTCTTAATGAGTTTAATATATCTCACTTTATATTTCTCTTCTTCAAACATGCTCATTTCTCTAGATTTAAAAAAAGAAGAAAAACCCATGTTTTTTTGACTGAACTACTTTACGGAGTTAAAAGCCTAACCTTTCTTCCTCTATGGATGATCTAAACTTTAATGCTTTATCTGTTTATTTATGTGTATCAGTTCATTCATGTATGTATCTATTCACTCAAAACAAATATGCAGTGAGTTTCAATCACTTTTAAGAGCCAAATCAGATACTTCCTTCTTTTTTAATTTAAACTTTTATTTATTTTTAAGTGTGTTTTTCCAGGACCCATCAGCTCCAAGTCAAGTAGTTATTTCAATGTAGTTGTGGAAGGCACAGCTCACAGTGGCCCATGTGGGGATCGAACCTGCAACCTTGTTGTAGAGAGCACCGCACTCTAACCAATTGAGCTAACCGGCTACCCCAGAAACTTCTTTCCTTAAAAAGCCTTCTCTGAAGTCCATTCCCCACTCCCCTCAGTCCTTGATCCTTTCTTTTTATGAATTCCCATTACTCTTTTTATTCACTTGCATTGTTTTTTTTTCCATACTTTGGTTATTTGTATATTGTTTTCTCCAACATTTTAAGTAAAAGCTCTTTGAGAATAGTGAGTCTCTTCTGTGTATCTTCTTGTCTCCTGAATGTCTAATGAAAGACAGTTCCTTTTAATGAGCGTTCATTAAACACCTAAAACATGCAAGCATTAGTTTCTAGAATTTATATTTCATCAGGCAGACTTCGAGAGGAACTCAAAGTAGCATAAACAAATTGAACAAAGATTCAGAGATGGAAAAACATAAAATGTGGTTTTGACTTTGCTTGATAGAAGGAACTGGAGAGGAGCGAATGGGAGAAACCCTGGGAACAGTATGTGGTAAACTATATTAATGGGTGTAATTTAAGTCTGCCTAGGAAGCTTTGTCACCTCTCTTTTTCTGGTAACCGTCCTACACTTTTTCTGCATTGGCCTCTTCCACTACTCGTGTGAACCTTGGTGGGCTCCCTTGACTGGTGTAGAGGTATATCATGTGTCCTGCACTTGGTAAAGCAAATTAACTTCACCTCCAGTCTCAGAAAGGAGCCTGTGATACAAGCCAAATCATTTAAAGTCCTCCATAGGATTTGTTTTCTGGAGTTAACAAAGTAATTTTCCCTGGGGTTGCTGCTGGTTGAAGGGTATATCTGAAGTTGCTGACCGGCATCAAGCTCCAGACATGAAGAGAGACTGCCTGACAATAAAGCTGAGACAAGCCAAAACATGAAGACTAGGAAAGAGAAAAACTTAATAACCTCAGTTAAGCCTCTGAATATAGCCGTGGTGGGAGTTCTATGTACTCTAAACTTAGTTGCATAACCCAGTCTGTATTTTTACAGTAAATATGGTAGATCATTGAAGATTTTGAGGAAAGTATTAGGTAATCAAAATTTTATCACCTTCCGATTCATCCATTCTCTGATTAGTCTTCATCCAATGATCTTTCCCATTGTTTTCCTACTCAAACTTTTCCTGTAAAAAGATTACTAGATTCAATAGTTCTTTCTCAATTTGTATTTTCTTTGATTTCAGTACCTTGTGTGTGATATTAATTTATTCTTTCACTAGGGCAAAAAAGAATAGGTTGTGTGACAGACCTAAGTTTGGATCCAGCTTTATCATGTTTTAGTTGTATGATCTTAAACAATTCACTTAAACATGGGGCTTCCATTTCCTAATCTATAAAATAGGCTTAGTAAACCTACCTCATAGTTCACTTGTGAGGATTAAGAAAAATAATAAATAAGGAGTGACTGAAATAAATTGTTCATTGTGAGGTAGCTATATGGTATAAAAAGCAAAAACTGTAATTTCTCACTTTCTCTCAGTGGGTAAACACTGATGAAGTATTTGGGGTGTTGTTTTCATATATTATTTTTGCATTCATGTGTAGTATTTTAATTTTTTCTTATTAGTGAATAATATTCCAAATAATTAGTTTCTTCCTTTGAAATATTGCTGATGAATCCTTCTATTTCCATTCTAATTGCTAACATATAAAGTTTGACTTGATGACTCAGACAGATTTCTTAGCCCCAATGTTTCCTCTTCTAGTCTATCATGTATTCTGCTGTTAATCTTTCAAAAGCATAGTTTTTTTTTTTCATAAATAAGAACTTACTATTTTTTTCCTACTGCCAACCACACTAAGTCTAACTTCCTTTGCTTTATTTGCAAAATCATCCATAAGATTTTACAACATTAGCTTTTCGGCTAAGGTATATACCATTTATTTTTACTTAAGTCTATTGGGGTATAATTTATATATAATAAATTTCATCCATTTTAATTGTAGAGCTGGATGAATTTTGGCAATTTTATATAGGCTTAGAACCACCACTATAATCAAGATAGAGAATATTTCAACTAGTTTCAAAAGTTCCCTCATGACCCTTTGCCATTATTGGCTACCCAACCCTGGCCCTAAGCAACCACTGATCTTCATTCTCTGACTATAGTTTTGCATTGTCTAGAATTTCATATCAATGGAATAATGAAGTAAGTAGTCATTTGTTTTAGGATTCTTTCAGTTAGCATAATTTTTTGAGATTTGTTTTTATAGTTTGTTTTTCAATAGTATGTTCTTTTTTATGCTGAGTAGTACCTCAAGGTATAAATGTAACAAAATTTGTTCATCCATTCACCAATCAATGAACAGTTAGTGTTTTTCCAGTTTGGGGCCATTGTGGAAAATTGTTGCTATGAAAATTCGCACACAAATATTTGGGCAGACCTATACATTCATTTCTTGTGGTAACTATTTATGAGTGAATTGCTAGGTTCTACGGCAAGCCTATGTTTATCATTATGAGAAACCACTAAATTATTTTTCAAAGTGAGCATACCATTTTGCTTACCACCAGCAATAGATGAAATTTCCAGCTACCATTTATTTTTCAAATATTTTTTGGACATTTTGTTATTGTTCTCCTTTTGGGACTGTTTTATATCATCTGTTTACTTTCTTTCAATTTTCTCTGTTCTTTACATGGGATAATATCTATTGTTCTACCTTCAAGTTTGTGACTCATTCCTCAGTCATCTCCATCATTTCATTTTTAAGCTCATCCAATGAATTTTTTATTTCATACATATTGTTTTTCAGTTTTAGAATGTCCTTTGATTCTTTTTATTATTTATTTTTCTCTGTTTAAATTTTCTGTTTTTATTATTATTGTTGTTCATTGCAAGCATATATTCTTTTACTTCCCTGAAGATAGTTATAATGACTGTTTCAAAATTCTGGTTGGCTCATTGCAACATATAGATGTTTTGTCTCAGCTGATTTTCTTTCAAACACATTCCATTTTCTTGAATTTTTGTATGTCAGGTAATTTTGGTTTATCTCTTGACATTATGGTTATTAAGTTATGGAGACAGAATTCTATTGATTTCCTCTAAAGACTATTATTTCTTTTATTTTAGCAGGACATTATCTTGGATGAATTCTCACTGCAAAGTATTTGGGCAATGACTCCAATACTAATTCAGATCTGTTTCCTTTACTGAGCTGTTATAGATCTGTTGCAAATGTGTGTGGTTCAGAAGTCAACTAAAGATGTGAGCAGACAGAATTTAGCATTCCCTGTTTGTCTATTTGATTTTTCTCTGTGTCTGTTTTTCTGCCAATACCATGCTGTTTTGATCATTGTTATTTTGTAGGACAAGTTGAAGTCAGAGAGTGTGATACCTCCAGCGTTGTTCATTTTTCTTAGGATTGCTTTGGCTGTTTGGGGTCTTTTGTTATTCTACATAAATCTGATAATTTTTTGTTCTATTTCTTTAAAAAATGCCAATGGGATTTTAATAGGGATTGCATTAAATCTGTATATTGCTTTGGGTAATATGGCCATTTTAATTGTATTGATTCTTCCAATCCATGAATACAAAATATCTTTTTATTTCTTTATGTCTTCTTCAATTTCTTTGAAAAATGTCTTATAGTTTTCAGTGTATAGGTCCTTCATATCCTTTGTTAAGTTTATTCCCAGGTATTTTATTCTTTTAGTTGCAATTGCAAAATGAATTATTTTTTTCATTTCTTTTTCTAAAATGTTATTGTTAGTACATAGAAATGCAATGGATTTTTGTACCCAGCAACTTTACTGTATTCGTTTATTGTTTCTAATAGCTTTTTGGTGGAATCTTTAGGGTTTTCTATATAAAGAATTATGCCATGTGCAAAAAGTGACAGTTTAACTTGTTCATTCTCAATTCGGATGCCTTTCATTTTTTTCTCTTGCTCAATTGCTTTAGCTAGGACTTCCAATACTATGTTGAATGGTAGTGTTGCTAGGGGGCAACCCTGTCTTATTCCTGAACGTAGAGCAAATGCCTTCATTTTTTTTCACCAGTAATTGTGATATTAGCTGAGGGTTTGTCATATATGGCCTTTATTATGTTAAGGTATTTTTTCCTTCTGGTGCCCTTTTTATTAAGTACTTTGATCATAAATGGATATTGTATCTTTTCAAATGTTTTCTCTGCATCTATTGATTTAATCATATGATTTTTATCTTTTATTTTCTTTATGTGGTGTATCACATTGATCAATTTGTGTATGTTGAACCATGCTTGTGCCCTCGGGCTGAACCCCACTTTACTGTGATTTTTCCCTGAGATTCTCCCTTTTTCTCAGTTTCCCCAGGATTCAATCTTCTGATTCCCCAAACCAATAAATCACTGGTTTTCCCACCACATTGACTACTCCTGGCCCACGTTAACATTTGCAAAAACGAGAACTCACTCTGTCCAACTCCCCTTCTCTGTGTG